>NC_134503.1:14713976-14736476 GCF_040206685.1 Ascaphus truei
AGTCAATTGGTATTGGCGGATGAAAAACTATGGGGCTTTTCGGTAGAAATATGCCCGTTCAGCTGCATTGAACTATATAGAATAAGGCCCTTAGTATCCGGGGTTTTGGTGCAGTGCTTTAGGTATTGTCCTGTTAATCCCTGAATTTGTCAACAAGTAGCTAGCTAGGTTGTTGGCTTTGTGCTTTTACATAGAAACCATCCTTGTTAAATACTTGATCCTAGTGAAGAATGACTATCTCTTTCAGTACTTTTGAAACGTATTTTGTGCTGCTATTGTTTTACATGTGGAAATCTCCACCCGGTTTCCTTTTGCTTGACGTGAGCTGCACTTGTGCAAGGGAGGGTGTTGCCCTACCAAAAAAAATCATGGTTGTGAAGCTGTGTAGGTGCTAGGTAAACAAGGATGCAAGATTACTCAAATATTTAGTACGCCTCGACAGGTAGAGCTTGCACCATAGCCAGCTTTTTGCTGGATGCTCATAGCTTCCCCATCAGCTTTGGGAAGGTGGCATATCAGTTTAAATTGTTTTGAGTAAATAATGATTTATTCATTTGAACTCCCCGGAACTCTCTCTAAGGTTGGAATTCAACAAACCGCGATGAGGGTTATCATTCCCTGATCCGGAGTAACTGCTATTCAAGTCAATGGCAGCTACAGATGCGGCGGCCGTTATCCGAACATTTCACGGTTTTGTATTCCTGGGAATACCCAGGTCGTGCCGCATGGTTTCTTCAAACTTTCCCGCTAGTTTACTAGTGTTTGTACTAGTGCCGGCGCTGGCACATTGCTGGATTGGGTATAGGTGTGACTGGTGTGATTTGGCGGCATTCACGGCAGCGTTCACGGAAGAATAACGAGTGAATGCCGCGTGGTATACAGCACGAAAACGGCTCTGTGAAATGTTTGGATAGCGGCCGCTGCATCTGTACTGACGGATTGGTGTATGATGCGCCTCATCGCGGCTTGTTGAATGCCCACCTATGTTCATTTGTCATGACATGATGTCACAGCTGTTTGCTATTGTGTTGGTACACCGTAAGATCGTGTTACATTTTTTTGCATTGTTTTTGTATTGAAATATGAAAGCTCACATCATGGGTATTTCAAGAAGTGCCACAATCGCAAACTTAATTGTGGAAATTCTAGTAGTTCATTTTTTTTTTTTTATTATACACCTTACTTGCTCCGAAAAAACAGATGGACAAGCGCACAACTCTCATAGTATAGTGTAGTATTACAATATGTATTGCATATTGATAAAAGGTTAGTACGTACAGAAAAACTAAATCCTTAGAGCATTTCATGTATCAATGACATGGGTTACTGCAGCAGAACACCGTCTCCACGCACTCCACCAATGATCAGCGTTGTCCGCTTCTGGACTGGGCAGCGGCAGGGTGAGGTAAGTGGAGGGACTTCCTATCCCGGGAGGTTCGACGTAGACGCCGCCAGCAGGTTTAATTAGCGACGTCGGCTTGTGAATACAGTAGCGACGAAGTGCGCCTACAGTCCCGGGAGGTCTGGCAGAGACGCCACTGGCAGAGTTGCAGATGTCTTCCAGCGAGTCACCTTAGGCTGCGACCATGTTCGGGGAGGCGTGCGCGGCGCAATCACAATGCCTTAAGGCAATGATTGCAGCCGTGGACCGCGCGGTGCGCGAAGAATCAGTTAAATTGATTCCACGGCCAGGTCACATGAGCGGTTCGCCCGATGAAGGCGGACCAGCTCCTTGACACCATGCCCCCCCGACACGCCTCCACCTCGCGTCTACTCTGGCAACAGATCGCTTGGGCTAAAAAGTGGGTGACATCACGCGGACTGACGCGAGCGGTCACCATGGACCTAGCCCCTCTGTCTCCCCATGAAAGATGTCTCCTACCCTGGATTCTTTCACGCCATTGGTTTATCGTTGCTTGTGCTTTTCTGCAGTCTAGTTGAACGCTGTCTTGGAAGTATATAAAAGCACACAGCGTTATTATACAATGCAGATTTCTGATTTTCAGGGAGTTGTATAGCTGCTTTCAGATGGTCTGCTATTTTCAAGCCTCAGACAGACAGCTTGAGAAGAACTCTGAATTTTTATCAGGGCATCCACTTGGTTATTTATTTATTGCACTATGAATAATGCAGTATCTTTCTTCTGGTACAGCCTGTCCCTGTATCCATACAGGACTAGATCTAACATTACCTTGAAAATCACATCTCAGCAGATGCAGTATGTAGAACAAAAACCTCCCCAAATGTTATGCGTGTATCTTCCTTACATTGTGGCAAAAAAATATATAAAATTGTTATCATGCGGTTTATTCTAGCTGTTACATCCTTCCAATTATGCATAGATAATGTATGATAATGATATATATATCAATTTTACACCGCATGAGTAATTATAATGAAAAGCGTAAAACATTCAACCAAAATCTTTACAGCAATCAGTTGGTATAAATATAATTGGTTTTCCTCAATTTTTGCCTCAGATTTGCTTGAAGGTAAAATATAACCCTTCCCCCATACGAGTTTAAATCATATAATGTTAATATCTTGCCCCCCTGAGCGTGTCCCAGATCGTTTTTTTGTTTTTAAAGAAGTGTTTTTCTAGTGCTAAAAGGCATGGGCTTTTTTATTCTCCAGTGACTAACGCCACCGTAGTTGCCTTTTATACTTACGCTGGGCCCTGGGCAGAGCTCCATTTTAACCTCCCCGACATTTAATATTTCAGACGCTTACATCTACACAACTATTGCACAAAGCGTCACATTTCAAAAATAAAAACAGGTTGGATAGGGCAAGAAGAGATCTATTAAAGGAAGCAAGAAAACAAACAAAAAACGCGCAAGACCAAAACCTTGCCAATTGGCGCAGACTGCTGCCAGGAAAATGTGTCCAAAAATAAAAACATTTCTGTTGCCAACCTGGATTGAGCAGTAAATGACCATTGGGCTGCCCCTGATCTGTTCTGGCGGCTTCTGGGAGTGAAGGAAATAAAGCCCGGCCTTGCCCATGTGTACATGCGATAAGTGGCACTCATCTGATACTCGGACAGAGTTTTGCATTGACCATCATTCCAAAAATAGAAGGGTATCCATTATCTGTAACTCATGTGGGTAGCTGATCCAGTCCTAGATGACATAGATAAAAGGTTAAACCATATACAGTACCTCTTGTAGCTGAACTGTGTGAATTTCAGCTCCAAGAAACCCCTACTTCCCGAGATACTTACCTCCGTAGGGGGTGCCGGTAACAGCTTCACATGTTTAAATGTCTTGGTTAAACGGGCCAATAAGAAGCCGTGACATCATCCCGTGGGACGCAGGAGCTTTATGTCTACCATTTCGACAGCCCAGCTGGTGCTGCTACCGCCCCCCCCTCCCCCTAAAGAGGAAAGTATCCCGGGAAACAGTGGGTCCCCGGAGCTGAAATGAACAAAGTTCAGCTCTGGAGACCCCCCCTGCTTCAATCAATTAACTATATACATTGAAAAAAGGAAAGTAAGATTGTTGCCTTAAGGGCAGACATCAGGTTGGAAGTTCTTCATGATCAAAAGGAACTGTGTTCTGTGATCTGCTGGTTCAGTGAATGCTTTATATACTGTGTTCTGTGATCTGCTGGTTCAGTGAATGCTTTATATACTGTGTTCTGTGATCTGTTGTTGTTGTTATAACCACTTGCAGCAATTTGGCTGTCGGTAAATAACTAATCCATTTGAGGATTATAGTCATCAAGTAAGTACTCCATTCAAACACTATAACGTAACTATTTTGATGTAGTGCCTGCAGGCTGAAAAATGAAAGGATTAAAGGGACAGTCTCACAAAGCAGGTCATGTTTTTATTTATTTGTTTGTATAAGCTACTGGTATTATGGGTTTTCTGACAAGGATTCAGTTATCCTCCAAGTAATAGTTTTACTTATGTGCAGCGATAAAAAATTAAATGACCATCCCTTTAAAAAAATAAAATAAATGCCAATTAACTACATTTTGTTGTTAAACGTGCTACTGTCCTAAATTCACTTTCTCCTTAGGAGGGGCTTCCCCTTTAAATATTGTGTTTTTGTAGTGGAACGTCCATAGAAACCAAGGTGTGGGTACGAGGAGAGGGGGGGTTCTGTGTGGGTATGAGTAGAGTGGTGCGTCTGTGTGGGTACGAAGAGAGGTGGGCGTCTGTGTGGGTACGAGGAGAGGGGGGCATCTGTGTGGGTACAAGGAGATTGGGGCGTCTGTGTGGGTATGAGTAGAGTGGTGCGTCTGTGTGGGTATGAGTAGAGTGGTGCGTCTGTGTGGGTATGAGTAGAGGGGTGCGTCTGTGTGGGTATGAGTAGAGGGGTGCGTCTGTGTGGGTACGAGGAGAGGGGGGTTCTGTGTGGGTATGAGTAGAGGGGTGCGTCTGTGTGGGTACGAGGAGAGGGGGGCGTCTGTGTGGGTATGAGTAGAGCGGTGCGTCTGTGTGGGTAGGAGGAGAGGGAGCGTCTGTGTGGGTATGAGGAGAGGGGGGGTTCTGTGTGGGTACGAGGAGAGGGGGGCGTCTGTGTGGGTATGAGGAGAGGGGGAGTTCTGTGTGGGTACGAGGAGAGGGGGGTTCTGTGTGGGTATGAGGAGAGGGGGGGTTCTGTGGGTACGCGGACAGGGGGGAGTCTGTGTGGGTACGCGGAGAGGGGGGCATCTGTGGGTACGAGGAGAGGGGGGCGTCTGTGTGGGTACAAGGAGAGGGGGCGTCTGTGTGGGTATGAGGAGAGGGGGGGTTCTGTGTGGGTACGCGGACAGGGGGGAGTCTGTGTGGGTACGAGGAGAGGGTGGTTCTGTCTGGGTGTGAGGAGAGGGGGTAATCTGTGTGGGAATGAGGGGCGTTCAGTGTGGGAATGAGGGGGGCGGGGAACAGTGACTTTTTTTTTTTTACTTTTGACTAGTGAGACATACATACATACATACATACATACATACATACATACATACATACATACATACACTTCTCCAGAACCTATATGGCTGCAATACATTTACTCTGTATAAAAGATTTGATGCAGAATTGCATTTTTATGTCTAGTTTTTGTTGTCTTCACAATTCATAAACTAAACGTAAGCCATGTTTGCAATGTTCTTGCGGTGGAAGCAGCACAGGCTGCCGATTTTGTTGCTAATCCTTTGTATTTCATTTCCTGTTTTTATCAAAATATGAGGGAACTAAGGAAGGACCTTCAGCCTCTCGCTTCCCCAAACAATTCAAGCACAAATTCATAATTAAACAGATGTTCATGAAACTGAAGGCAAGGGAAAACAGTCAGAAACATTAAACTTCTGGTGAAAAGGTCTCAGAACCATTATGTAGATTTAGTTACCCACAGTCTAAGGAAGAGTTTTTATATGTCAATTAGATTGTTAGCTCTTCGGAGCAGGGACGCCTTTTCCTAAATGTTACTTTTATGTCTGAAGCACTTCTTCCCATTATGTGTTGTTTGTATGATTTGTTATTTATATGATTGTCACGTGTATTACTGCTGTGAAGCGCTATGTACAGAAATGGCGCTATATAAATAAAGACATACATACATACATATATACATACATATTGAGTCTGGCACATTAATGAGATTATTTAACCTCTAACATACATTACAATGTTTGACAGACACTGGAGGTTATTAATGTAACTGTGATAATACTGACTGGGACAGTGAATTGAATAACCCCTATGATTTACACGCTGTGTTGATTTACAACTTTTGTTTATGTTAAAGACGCGTTTTCCGATCAATTAGAACCACTGCAAAATTTTGCTCATTTTTTACATTTTTTGTTTTGAATTTCAAATGGTAAATGGTTGTTTCTTAGTGATATACAGTACTGTGCTAGCTTTTCTTGAGATCTACTTTCTGGCAGTTTTTAAGTTGTGTATCTGTTTTGACTCATAAGCCAAAGGAAATTCTGTCTTTATGATCAGACACAAAGTAAATTATGGTAGAGGGAAAAAAAAGTGTCGGAAATCCCTCCACCGTCCAGTGTGCAGCAAATAAAAACCCCACGTGTGAGCACTTTCACACGTCTCAAGACAGGTCTGCAACCCTGCCCTTCCCATTATAAGAAGCAAAAAGGGACACACTGTGTGCTCATTTGCATATCATTACCCAGAATCCTTGGCTGCAGTGGAAGCGTTGGATGCCAAAAGGTAATGGGGAAAGGTAGTGTTATGTGCCTGTCTAAGGCGTGTGACTGTGCTGTACACTGTATGGTGGAGTTTTTTTTTGGTCACTTCTTTATCCACCATAACTTATTTAAAGCTGCAGTTCAGTCAATATCCTGCATGTGTGTTTTTTTTAATAAATCAGTTCTGTAGTAATAAAAATACTTTTAGCATTTTCTGATTTAAAAAAAATAACAACTTTGAAAGACCAATTTTCTTGTATTCTATTTTAACAAGTATGCTTGTTCCTATAGCAACGATTTACATTCCCCATATCTAAAGATGTCGCCAAACTTTGCCGATCAATAGACGGAGAACGAATTGACCGGCAGCTATGCAGTTCTTTAGGTAATTAGAGATTGCCCACATGAAACTATTGAAGTAAAAAAATAAATAAATAAAAAAAGACTCAACTACAGCTTTAACGTGTGGATGAAACCTATAAATTACCCGGAGAGAGTATGACAGACTGATGGACACTTGTACATTTCAAAGGTCAAAAGAGCTGTCTGTGAGTAGGTTAACTGGCTCTGCACTTCTTTAACCCAGACTGTGCTGAATAGCTGTGTAATACAGCAGGCATATGCTTATAGGGGTGAAGTGTTAAAATGGATAAGAAGTAAAGAGTGACACACTGTGCTCATTGGCATGTCATTTCCCAGAATCCCTAGCTGCAGTGGAAGCATTGCATGCTAAGAGATGATGGGGAAAGGCAGAGTTGTGGACTTGTGTGAATGTGCTCACCAGTGATATGTTTATTGCCTTTGTGATGAAATAAGGCACAAGATTTACGGGTTCTACTTCTATTGTGACATACTTTAGTAAGGCCCCGCGCCCCTGTATTGATGTTCAGCACACTTCCATAACTTACAGCTCCCACTTCTGTTTTGATTCTGCCAGAAATGGTAGTGTGCTGTATTTTAATTAATGTAGGAGAGACCGAGAGAGAGAGCGCGAGCGAGAGAGCGATACCAAGGAAATTTTGTCCCAGAAATTCAGGGTTGTTGAGCACAGAAAAATCCGCTGATGCAGAAGTGGGCTGCTTCCGTAAGTCTCTCCCTACGATGCCTTGCATAGGGCGATGTGAGGTGCAGAGAGGCGCTCCCTACGATGCCTTGCATAGGGCGATGTGAGGCATTGTGAGGTGCAGAGAGGTGCTCCCTACGATGCCTTGCATAGGGCGATGTGAGGTGCAGAGAGGCGCTCCCTACGATGCCTTGCATAGGGCGATGTGAGGCATTGTGAGGTGCAGAGAGGCGCTCCCTACGATGCCTTGCATAGGGCGATGTGAGGCATTGTGAGGTGCAGAGAGGCGCTCCCTACGATGCCTTGCATAGGGCGATGTGAGGCATTGTGAGGTGCAGAGAGGCGCTCCCTACGATGCCTTGCATAGGGCGATGTGAGGTGCAGAGAGGCGCTCCCTACGATGCCCTGCATAGGGCGATGTGAGGTGCAGAGAGGCGCTCCCTACGATGCCTTGCATAGGGCGATGTGAGGCATTGTGAGGTGCAGAGAGGCGCTCCCTACGATGCCCTGCATAGGGCGATGTGAGGTGCAGAGAGGCGCTCCCTACGATGCCTTGCATAGGGCGATGTGAGGCATTGTGAGGTGCAGAGAGGCGCTCCCTACGATGCCTTGCATAGGGCGATGTGAGGCATTGTGAGGTGCAGAGAGGCGCTCCCTACGATGCCTTGCATAGGGCGATGTAAGGCATTGTGAGGTGCAGAGAGGCGCTCCCTACGATGCCTTGCATAGGGCGATGTGAGGTGCAGAGAGGCGCTCCCTACGATGCCTTGCATAGGGCGATGTGAGGTGCAGAGAGGCGCTCCCTATGATGCCTTGCATAGGGCGATGTGAGGCGCAGAGAGGCGCTCCCTACGATGCCTTGCATAGGGCGATGTGAGGTGCAGAGAGGCGCTCCCTACGATGCCTTGCATAGGGCGATGTGAGGTGCAGAGAGGCGCTCCCTACGATGCCTTGCATAGGGCGATGTGAGGCGCAGAGAGGCGCTCCCTACGATGCCTTGCATAGGGCGATGTGAGGTGCAGAGAGGCGCTCCCTACGATGCCTTGCATAGGGCGATGTGAGGCATTGTGAGGTGCAGAGAGGCGCTCCCTACGATGCCTTGCATAGGGCGATGTGAGGCATTGTGAGGTGCAGAGAGGCGCTCCCTATGATGCCTTGCATAGGGCGATGTAAGGCATTGTGAGGTGCAGAGAGGCGCTCCCTACGATGCCTTGCATAGGGCGATGTAAGGCATTGTGAGGTGCAGAGAGGCGCTCCCTACGATGCCTTGCATAGGGCGATGTGAGGTGCAGAGAGGCGCTCCCTACGATGCCTTGCATAGGGCGATGTGAGGCATTGTGAGGTGCAGAGAGGCGCTCCCTACGATGCCTTGCATAGGGCGATGTGAGGTGCAGAGAGGCGCTCCCTACGATGCCTTGCATAGGGCGATGTGAGGTGCAGAGAGGCGCTCCCTACGATGCCTTGCATAGGGCGATGTGAGGTGCAGAGAGGCGCTCCCTACGATGCCTTGCATAGGGCGATGTGAGGTGCAGAGAGGCGCTCCCTACGATGCCTTGCATAGGGCGATGTGAGGTATTGTGAGGTGCAGAGAGGCGCTCCCTACTATGCCTTGCATAGGGCGATGTGAGGCATTGTGAGGTGCAGAGAGGCGCTCCCTACGATGCCTTGCATAGGGCGATGTGAGGCATTGTGAGGTGCAGAGAGGCGCTCCCTACGATGCCTTGCATAGGGCGATGTGAGGCATTGTGAGGTGCAGAGAGGCGCTCCCTACGATGCCTTGCATAGGGCGATGTGAGGCATTGTGAGGTGCAGAGAGGCGCTCCCTACGATGCCTTGCATAGGGCGATGTAAGGCATTGTGAGGTGCAGAGAGGCGCTCCCTACGATGCCTTGCATAGGGCGATGTAAGGCATTGTGAGGTGCAGAGAGGCGCTCCCTACGATGCCTTGCATAGGGCGATGTGAGGTGCAGAGAGGCGCTCCCTACGATGCCTTGCATAGGGCGATGTGAGGTGCAGAGAGGCGCTCCCTACGATGCCTTGCATAGGGCGATGTGAGGTGCAGAGAGGCGCTCCCTACGATGCCTTGCATAGGGCGATGTGAGGCATTGTGAGGTGCAGAGAGGCGCTCCCTACGATGCCTTGCATAGGGCGATGTGAGGTGCAGAGAGGCGCTCCCTACGATGCCTTGCATAGGGCGATGTGAGGCATTGTGAGGTGCAGAGAGGCGCTCCCTACGATGCCTTGCATAGGGCGATGTGAGGTACAGAGAGGCGCTCCCTACGATGCCTTGCATAGGGCGATGTGAGGCATTGTGAGGTGCAGAGAAGCGCTCCCTACGATGCCTTGCATAGGGCGATGTGAGGCATTGTGAGGTGCAGAGAGGCGCTCCCTACGATGCCTTGCATAGGGCGATGTGAGGTGCAGAGAGGCGCTCCCTACGATGCCTTGCATAGGGCGATGTGAGGTGCAGAGAGGCGCTCCCTACGATGCCTTGCATAGGGCGATGTGAGGTGCAGAGAGGCGCTCCCTACGATGCCTTGCATAGGGCGATGTGAGGCATTGTGAGGTGCAGAGAGGCGCTCCCTACGATGCCTTGCATAGGGCGATGTGAGGCATTGTGAGGTGCAGAGAGGCGCTCCCTACGATGCCTTGCATAGGGCGATGTGAGGCATTGTGAGGTGCAGAGAGGCGCTCCCTACGATGCCTTGCATAGGGCGATGTGAGGTGCAGAGAGGCGCTCCCTACGATGCCTTGCATAGGGCGATGTGAGGCATTGTGAGGTGCAGAGAGGCGCTCCCTACGATGCCTTGCATAGGGCGATGTGAGGTGCAGAGAGGCGCTCCCTACGATGCCTTGCATAGGGCGATGTGAGGCATTGTGAGGTGCAGAGAGGCGCTCCCTACGATGCCTTGCATAGGGCGATGTGAGGCATTGTGAGGTGCAGAGAGGTATTTGACAACTCTCCCATAAAAGGGACATTTCTTATAATGCGGTAATTCCTGCTCTTTTATAGCTGAACAATTTTGTTTTTGTTTTTCCCCGCCCTTGACTGGGGAAACTCAACAGAATTTTTTGGGGTGATGTCTATAACCCAGGAGTGGGCAACTCCTTTCCTCAAGGGCCACCAACAGGTCAGGTTTTCATGATATCCCAGCTTCAGCACAGGTGGCTCTGTCAAAGACCTGAGCCACCTGTGCTGAAGCTGGGATATCATGAAAACCTGACCTGTTGGTGGCCCTTGAGGATTGGAGTTGCTCACCCCTGCTTTATCCTATAATGTGTGTTATGCCAGACGTACTTCAGCAAATACTAAAAAAATAACATGCCTAGTGTGCAGTGAAGTTTGTTTCTGTCTATGTATCTATTATAGATGTCTTCAGCCTTTGCTGTTGAATGCGTTTTTTCTTTAACCCACACTCCGATCGATTGCTCTCGCGTAGGAGTCTTAAATCTATGACCCCTGATAGCTGATCTAGTTTATCGTCCTCTGCATTGTTTACAAGCCTGGCAGTAATGAGACTCTTGGGTAAGAGGGAAAAGCAGACTGCACGGAGTAACAAGAAAATACCAACAATGAATTAACAACCCCGCGCCACATACAGAGTGTTGTACTCTGTTCCATTACAATGCAATGTGTTCTAAGTGCAAAGTGCTAAAGTAATACAGCAACTTTAAAGCATTACATGGTGTGGAGATACTGTATACTTGTAATCATTTTCTTTCTTCTATTTTCCTTATATGCACTTGTTAAGATTCCAACAGGAAAGCCACTGTTTCTGCAATGAATCGCACAGATTTGTTTTACATCGTTATCTCCGCAACTTCACATTAAGACGTTACGTGCCCGGCTCATCGAGTACCCCTCAAAATCAGCATGGCACACATTCCAATGGCTTTGTGTACTGGGTCTACTTAACATTATACAGGCGGTCCTCGGTTATCCACCGGAATCCGCTCTGGAAGTAGCGTTGGATGTGAAACCGTTGTAAAGTGAGTCCCATGTTAATCGGTGGCGGTGAGCGTTGGATAACGCACTCAGGCGCCGGAAAACGGCCGTTCGGGTTGCATTGTAAAGCGTTGGATCTGCCACTCGTTGTAAAGTGGGAGGAGGAGTGGCTCAGTGAGTAAAGACTGACTGGCACTGAGTTTGAAGCAGGGGAACCTGGTTCAATTCCCGGTGTCAGCTCCTTGTGACCTTGGGCAAGTCACTTTATCTCCCTGTGCCTCAGGAACCAAAAAAACATAGATTGTAAGCTCCACGGGGCAGGGACCTGTGCCTGCAAAATGTCTCTGTAAAGCGCTACGTAAAAACTAGCAGCGCTATACAAGAACATGCTGCTATTATTATTATTATGTGAAACGTTGGATAACGAGGACTACCTGTATTATCAATTTTAGATTGGGATTATATGGTCAGAGATGTAATAAGTGTACTTTGGTCATTTATTTAAGGGTTACACCTCTTTAGAAGTGCCTTTTTGCAAACAGAACATCGTGGCTATTACAAGCCATAAAATTGATATATAATGAAATCAAAAGCAAAGTCATATGCTAAAAGTAGGATTCACAAGAGACTGGGATAATATTCATGAAGGATGGAAGAGCAGCTTGGCAGTTCTAGACAATCGTGCCACAGGCCATTGCAGCAGTCATTGCTTCAAAGTGCCTTAGCATCAAAGTCACTCTGCGTAGAAAGGAATGAAGTTCCGAGCTCATTCCGTATTCTTAGGAGAGCTGCTCAGCGTTTGTATCAGGAAATGTCAGCCTATTTCTGAGTCACGGCTGGGGGAGGTTCTGTGGGAATCCCACACACAGCTAATCTGCACAAAACAATCAAAGGCCACATCGGTCAGTGTAACCTGCGGTCAGTTCTCCAAGCATCCAGTAGGAAACAATGAGGCAGAAAAGCCTAATTGGTTTGGGCATAGTTCTTCGAGCAGTAGCTGGTTTTGTTTTTCTTTATTCAATCCTTCATCTATTTGCATATTCATATCTGCAGAACATGTGCATCAGAGCTGTATGCATTAGTAGGGCAGATTCCGCGTTTGGGGTGTTTTACAGGGTTTGAATTCTCCTAGGACAGAAGTGCCAACATTTCTCTGGGGCCACTAACAGGTCAGGCCGCCATTCGTGTACATAGGAGTACCTGCCCCCGAAAAGCTTACACTCTTAAGTCTATAGTGTGTCTCAGGAGTGGCCAACTCTGGTACTCAAGGGTCACCAACAGGTCAGGTTTTAAGGATATGCCTGCTTCAGCACAGGTGGCGCAATCAGTGGCTCAGTCAACGACTCGGCCACCTGTGCTGAAGCAGGGATATCCTTTAAACCTGACCCGTTGGTGGCCCGGTGAGGACTGGAGTTGACCACCCTTGTCCTAGGAACTGCCCAAATCTTTTCCATTTCCACGGGTAAAGATGTGAGAAACAACCATGTCCCCGTTGAGTTAATTAGCAAGTCATTTGATGCGTTCCCTGCTAATAGCTCAGCGTCAGCTTTTCAGCCCCGGAGATCCGATACTCTCCTGTTTCTGCGTGGGCTGCACTTTGTCAAACTCGTTCGCGTGCAATCGATTTGGTTTTATGTCTGTGAACCTATCCGTATTCTGAGCCCACCGATTGTCTTTTCATGTGAGCCCATGTTTTATTTAAATATGATTTGAGTCTATTCTCAATCACAGCTTGTCTTCCCCCTTTTTATTAGTTTTTTTTTTTTTTTTAAATAATAAGACGCTGGCAGTAAACAGGGCCTAATTATAATGATCTTGGTTATTTGCATACGTGTACTTGTATGGCTTGTTCAAATTAGTAATAGCAGGAAACACATTTCAGCCCTTGCACAACTCTGTAAAATGCTGATGATTTGCAAATGGGGATTAAATTTCTCAACATCACCTAAATAATAGCTTGTTCAAAAAATATTTTAGTGTTGCATGGTTTCTCCAGTCTCAGGCCACATAAATGCTCTGTTGTTTTTGTCTACACTTATCTTGCCTTGCTGCTTTATTTAGTCTAGGTCAGCAGTAGACCACTTGTGAACCGAAGGCCGTGTGAAGCCACTTGTGTATTAACCAGCTGCTGGTTCTTTGAGTCTGCCCTGTTCACTCGGATCCTGAGTCTCAGAATTAACATTAAAAAGTGTAACATTTTACAACATGCTCTGCAAATAGGAAGAGGTATATTATTTGACAAGACCTTAAATGCCCCCTTTAAACCTTGAAACATAAAAGAAACACACTGGCCTCCATTTATGGTGCAGTATTTGATTTAATAGAACAAAATCAAGACATGAAATGCACACTTTCAAGAGTTGTATAGTTTTCAGCACATCAAACAACTCCTGGTTCCCTGCATTATAACACCTACAGCTCCACTCCTCGACTCTTGTGGTTAGAGCGTGATCTCACTCTGCCAGCGTACATTAACCCCCTAGTCTTAGGCCTCAGACATAGCGCGACCAAAAGCGTGACGTCACGCGTGCCTGCAGTTGCTAAGATTCGTGGCCTGCATGTTTGCACGATGGGGGGGGGCGTGCCGGTGGGCGCGGTCGTGACGTCACGGAGCTAGTTCGCCCTCATTGGGCGAACCGCTCACGTGACCCGGCCGTCGTGCGGGAAATCCAAGCTTGGTTGTCGCACCAAGCACTATAGACAAACATATTGGCGTCCCAGTATTTGTTTTTGGCGCGACCTACGTCGCTCACACCGTCTCCTACTACACTATGGGCCCAGCTTAACCCTTTAAATGTTGCTACATGCGTGGCATTCTACTTTTAGGGGCCCTTGAACGGGGCGCCACAAATGACCTTTTTTTGACTCATCATTCCATTTCAGATGTGCGCCTGTGCGCCAAACTCGAACTTCCCCATCTGTGCCAGCTGCTTCAAAAATAGTTTCTGTTTTGGCGCATAGAAATATACCACGGTAGCCATATAGGTGTGAATAGTACAGTATGTACTAAAAAATTATAGTTCTGTGCCCCAAAATCGCCAGGCAACTTGGGTGAACCCTATGTAGACTCAAATTAGTGGTGGCGCAGAATGAAATTGCTGTGCACCAATTCCAAACATGTATGTGACGCGGCATGGATGTTTTATTGTAACAAATGTATTATTTTCATATTGTGGCTATGGTAAATAAGATGACACTAATAATTTATATTGGCTAATACTGGTTTTAATGTTGTCATCATTTAAATTGTATCAATCGAGTATTCGACACGAAGGCGGCATAAAAAATGATTTCAAACAAATGATGTGTCAGATTATGAAGTCTTGATAAGTAGGATGAACACTTTTTTGGGGAGGTTTGAAATAATTGTTGGCAGTGAGATTTTGGTGCACACAAAAAAATGTTACATAAAATCTGAGTACATAGGCCCAATAGTTCTGATTATGTGATTTTGTTTGTGAATGGCTTAGAGCAGGGGCGCGCAAACGTTGTGCGCTGCTCCCCCCTGCATGCCAGCCCCTGTTCTCGTGCCCCCACGCCCCCCTTGCCTTAAAACCGGCTTCAAATGACGCACAGGGTCACGTGAGCCGTGGCGTCTTTTGACGAGCGTTGCCATGGTGACGCATCACATCATATGACCCCGCTGCGTCATTTGACGCTGTGTTGCCACGGCGACGCGTCGCGGAAGACAAGGTAGGAGACACTGCAGAGGCCACGCGCGATCCCCCGGCAATTAATTTAAATGCTGAGGGGAAGAGCGCGGGGCCTCTGCAGCTGCCGCGCCACCCCAGAAAAATCTTTAGCGGGCCCAAGAAAATGGACTAAAGCTAAATGGATTTAAAGTGAATGGATATTACTGTTTCATTGTGCAACACATTGAGAATTGCTTTTATCGGAGCATAATTCCAGGCAAAATAATGGCTTTCAAGTTTCCTAACATTCATCTCTTTGTAGCTTAATCCAGGGGCGCTCAACTACGGTCCTCAGGCCCCCTCAACAGGTCAGGTTTTTAGGATATCCCAGTTTCAGCACAGTTTCAGCACAGGTGGCTCAAAGACTGAGCCTCAGATTGAGCCACCTGTGCTGACGCTGGGACTGATGGAGCCACCTGTGCTAAACCAGGGATGTTCTGAAAACCTGACCTGTTTGGGGGGGGGGGGGGGCTTGAGGACGAGTTGAGCCACACTTCCCCCTACATTAAATGCACTGTACTGCTATTCTTTTTACATCTTAATGGTCTTCTGTCATTTTGATCACCACAAAACATAGGAACCGAATCTCCTTATATGCAGGTTCTGCTCCTTTTGTGCTTTCCAAACCTCCCCATATACAAATAAAGCAACGTTCAATATCCGTGCAGCTCAACCTGTTTCTTTTTGGTGGTTCAGTTTATTCTTCTCTTACCCCATTAAACGCTGCGTTTTAAAGGGGCATTCCATCCTAGGACCGAAGGGAAATAATCCCGGGCACAGTGACATATTTAAGAGGTCCTCACCTGGGTAATTGAAACCCTTCCTTTTTTTATTTTTTTTACCCAAATCTGACACGTAAGAAGTTATTTATTTTTTCAAGTTACACTTAGGAGGGGATTGATTTCCCCTGGCTGCTCCCTTTTTTAGATGTCACTGCATGATCAGCAAGCGCTTGTATAGCCAGAGTCCCACCTACCCATATCTGTATTGTCTCTCTGAGAAGGAGGGGGGGGGGAGGGGGGATAAGGGGAAAGAAAGCACTTGATTGACAAACACTTCCCCATTCAGAGGTCCCTAAGAAATTGAACTGTCTGACTATGCTGGACTGAACACTTAGAAGGTTTCATTAGTACATGCTGCATGCCAGTGTTTTCCATCCTCCTGACAAGCGCCAATGCTATAAAATACATTTGGAAGATCTAGGAGCATCTATTAGATTTGACTATTCTTGTCTCTTGTTTCATGGCGGGGAGAGCTGGAGAGACAGGTTACTCACGTGTCAGTTCCTGCAGTGGAAAACTCAAGTGTGTGTTTTGTGTAAGGTTTGTGTATTTACCATTCAGTGCAAACTGTTTTTAGTAGTTTTCATCACGTTTCTGGTTACAATAAGCAGCAAGTCCAGCCCTGCTCAAGAGTTACACTTAACAGTAACCAAACCCCCTGAGTTCATTAGTGAATTTAAAATCTGAGAAACGGGACGCAGAAGCTGTCTGAGATTCCCCACACGAAGGCTACAAACCTTTCATTTGAAAAGTCTCGCTCCCTCTGTGCTTGTGTGGGTAAGAGCATTGGATTTTCTCTCTCAGTCTTTATTACCAAATAATCACCAGTAATACATATTCATTTTTCTTTAAAATATCCAAGGGAAAACATAGAAAACCAAAGCCTTCATAAAAAGAAATGCTTCAACAGCTTGTCTCCTGTTTCTAACATACCCACAAGGAATTCACAGGTTTTGTTCTTGAAATGACGCACTGATTGGGTATGTCTTTTGAAAGGTTACAGCACAAAAGGTCCCCCAACCTGCGTCCCTGGCTTTCTACCTGTATCTTCATTTGCATCACAGGATAGTTAAATTCCTTTCTCTGACCCCACCCGCAGGGTGCTCCCCCAGCCAGGCGCTGAAGACTCGAATACAGTATGATTTAGGCACTCTGACAAGCACAGTACACCGTACCCTGCCCTTTCCGTAAATGCAATGTCAGTGCAGTGGCTACTCCCTGGATTTTGCATGCTAACACCCCAACCTGCAACATAATGCTGTACAGAAGGTGTGGTGCCTGTCTTGTAATAGCCATCCGCTGGAGGCTATGTCAAGAAAACAAATGCGTTTAGCTTTCTGTGGGAACCATAATTGCAGTGTTCTGGACAGCATGTTAAATTACGATTCTCAAAATTAGCTAATTATCACTTAAAACGTGCAATGCTTTATACCAGTGGTAGGCAACAAGATGTACTTCAGCGGCCCTTCAGCCTTTAAAAGGGCCGTACATTATATACTCTCCAGCTGTTTCTTACATGAGGAACTAGTGCTTAACACAGGAGGGGAGTGAGCCAGTGTTTACCAACGCTGCGGAGGGAGCAGGGAGAAGCTATGATCCATACCAGGAACATCTCCCCTCCCTCTGCACTGGGGAGGTGTGGGGGGGGGGAGAGGGAGAGCAGGCTGTGCTAATGGTTGGGGGCCAGAGGTGAAGCCCCCCGGGCCTCCTGTTGCCCACCAATGCTTTATACCAGTGTTTCCCAACTCCAGTCCTCAGCGAACCCCAACAGGTCAGGTCTTAAGGATATCCCTGCTCCAGCACAGGTGGCTCAATCAGCGGCTCAGTCATTGTGACTGAGCCACCTGTGCTGGAGCAGGGATATCCTTAACACCTGACCTGTTGGGGTTCCCTGAGGAATGGAGCTGGGAAACACTGCTTTATACAGTGCCACGTATATGGGAGTCGGAATCGTTCCTAGAGCAGGCTATGTGGATTTGTCCAAATAATGTTGCTTTGAAGCTTTAACACCATCTAAACGGGGCTAGTAAACAATAGCTACTGCAGTACTTACAAACAGATGTAAGACTTATTGTATCCCCACGTAACACAACATATCAGGTTATAACTCACTATCACTGGGTTTCCATAGGTGATAACGCTGAATGTTATAACATATATCACCACAGGAAACTATAAAGCCCAAAGATTCATGTTGGTAATCTGTCTGTATTAAGGTCTTGATTGTCACAAACATCGGATCTGGGCTCCAAGATCCCAGAAGCTGTTAAAACCTAGGGGGTTTACACGGCGGTGTTCATTCACCATGTCTTAGCCAGGACAATTAAAGAGGCTCACTGCCGCCATCGATATCTTTCCGTTTGCCAGGACTAAGTCAAGTGTTCTTGATTTGCATATTGACAGAAAGTGAATTGCAGTATTAGCAGAAGGGTATTTTCCATGTGCCTTCACCTATCCGTGCATGAACCTGCAAATACAGGAGGAAGAGGGTGTTAACGCCACGGCAGCAAAGCAAAGAGAAAAGAAATGGACCACCCTAAACAAACACAGTCTTAACTCCCTGTGTGTGTTGCCTGCCGAAGCCCTTATCTTCACATTGCACCTGTAATTGTTGCATCAGTACAAGAACATCAAATGTCTGTCTTAAAAGAGCTTCCATTCACAGTTACATAGTAGATGAGGTTGAAAAAAGACGTACGTCCATCAAGTTCAACCTATGTTAAATTTAGACAACAGATACTTTATCCTATATCTATACTTACTTATTGATCAAGAGGAAGGCAAACAAAAAACCCCAGTCATATCATCCAATGATATCTCATAAGGGGAAAAATAAATTCCTTCCTGACTCCCAAGAATTGGCAATCGGATTAATCCCTGGATCAACATCCTTCCCATGTATACTTATTTGGTATATACCTTTCCTTTCTAAAAAGACGTCCAACTTTTTTTTTTAACAAATCTATTGTATCTGCCATCACAGTCTCCATGGGTAATGAATTCCACATTTTAACTGCCCTTACTGTACGGCAAATGTTTATACCCAAGACACATGGACATAAGACTTAAAATGCCTTTTCTTTCAATTATGATTAATAAAGAAACATGATGGGTCCTATTTACGAAGCCTTCTTTTTCTACCTCTATTTATTTTTATGATGCTGGTAGCTTATACAGCACAGAACCTTGTAGAACAACAAAAACATCCCACAGATTACAATGTGATGGGGTTTTCTTCAGGCCCTTGGCACAGCTGTTCCTGTTGCTGCCCTGCAGATGTTTTTCGATTCGAAGGACTGTATATTTCGGTGTATTTGAATACGAGGCCGAGAAGAAGCATTTCCCTGAAAACAATTACATTGTTGCAATATAAAACGTGGACTGCAACAAGTGCCACTTATGTTTATTGAAAATTCCCCTTTCGAGTGTGTGGCGTAGGAGGTTGGCGAGCAGGAGGCGGTATAAGAGATATTGCTGCAGGGAAGAATGAGTCGCGTTCTTGCTCATGTTGGTCTCGTCCCAAGCTTTCTCCCTTCTCTCCCCTTTGCCTCGTTTCACTTGGCGACTGCATTGTCATGTTACATCAAGGTCTTCTTGTTTACTCGTCTACTTTGCAGGGGGGGGGGGGGGGGTACACTGGATGCTTCGCACAGCCCATATAAGGTCTTGCTGTTCAGCAAAATCCCAGACACACAGATTGTAGGGAGGGCATTTGTGTATCTGTCTCTAATTTAACGTAGTGATTATAATAACCGTTTTAGTTTTTTCATATATACCACTCGGGGCATGTAATAGAAGGTAGAACAGGGGTGAGCAACTACAGTTCTTAAGGGCCACCAACAGGTCAGGTTTTCAGGATATCCCTGCTTCAGCACAGGTGGCTCAGTCAAGGACTGAGCCACTGTTTGAGCCACCTGTGCTGAAGCAGGGATAAGATGCAGGAATTCGTGGAGGGCGGTGCAACTGCCTTGGAAAAAGCGTGGGACCAGAGATTGCAGGGTGCTGGGTACAAAAGTTTATTGGCACATAAAAAACAGCACAGCAAGCAGTCTGACGCGTTTCAGCCGCAAGGGCTTTTGGCAAAGAGTACCTATTTTAAAGGTTAGTGGGAGGCCACACAGAGTGGCTATTAAGGGTCTGAAAGTGACATTACTGATTGGAAGGTCTGATCTCAAGTACAGCATGCTGTTTTTTCTGGAAAGACAATTGTGATATAAGGACATATTTATACATGGACGTTCCTTGTGAGCATTGCATAGGAGTAATTTCTCCTATTCTATATCCCTGAAGCAGGGATAGCCTGAAACCCTGACCTGTTAGTGGCCTATAAACCCTGGAGTTGCCCACCCCTGAGTTAGAGTAACAATGAACCCTGGGCAAAAGAGCTGACATCCAAACTTTTCAAAGTGCCCTTTCTGACACATACGGAAAAGCTAATATTAATCACATATTCTTGATCTGCTCCCCCCCCCCCCTTAATTGTGGTTGTAGTTTATAGAGAAGGAAACTGTTCTTTGATATGCAAGGAAGCAAGAGTGTTTTTTAATCAACAAAATGGATATCTCAAGTATACTTCAGTGCATAAAAGAAACCAGTATTACTTTGGAGAGAACAAAGGAGTTTGTTAAAAGAATACTTCAACACACACACAGTGTGCAGATTTACCATTTACCCCTATAATACTTGAGGCACAGGGTGTTATCCAGAGCCCTGGAGATCGGGCATTGGGCCTGGGGCAGTACCCCGCCCATCAAGAGAAGTGTCCCTCCCTACACATCTCTTCTATAGTAATTCCAGCGGAACCTCCTAGTGCAAATAACATAACAAACTCTCATTTTGCCAGTCGTATATCCCAGTGTGTGGAATCAAACATTGGAGAGCAGTAAAACAAAGAAAATAACCCCTCCAAAAGCGCTAACCTACACTAAACTAAGTGCTAACAATATTGTGCTTAAAACAATGATAAGTGCTCGTGCAACATCAAATTAATATCAAAGTGACTTACACAATGCTGTGAGAAAAAAAAAAAAAAAAACAGCAGCTAGGTGACAATAATGACAGGTATTTCCAAACCTGATAATCACAGTGAACAAACAAAAATAAAGTCCCCAGCGCTAAAGTCCAAGATACCGTGATCTTTAAGGCAGTCTCTAGTCTTTAAGGTGGTAGTTGGGCTCTGATATAGATGCTCCAGGTGGGATGATGTCCTTGATGTAGGTGGATACACCGTCTGAAATAACAGATAAAAAGACACACCTGATTGCGCAGTGTGTTACAGCAATCAGAGCCCTATCTGAGATGTGAAAGAATCCTACTCACATAATAAACGCCAATATATTCAGTGGAGAGGATCTGTGCTTGCTCCCCTTCTAATCCGCTCCTCACACGAACCCCACGTGGAGACAGCTTACAGGGTACACCCTCTATCCTCAATGGCGTCGGGGTTGCGTCCGTAACGACACCTCCACCAATGTGAGACAGGAATATGTACAAGGTAGTGTAGTATGAACAGACCTTTATTCCTTAAAACACTAAAAAACGTGATAAAATACACTCACATGGTGCAATAACAGATGGTATTGCTCAATATGCCGTCCGCAGCTTGCATTTCCTGATGCCACACCGGAGAGAATCACTGCACACAGACACGCTGTCGACTTGGCGTGTGACGTCAGTGCTATAGGAAGCTCTCCCTGCGGCAGGACTACAATAGCTGGGATGGTCCAAAAGACTAAGCTCCTCCTCCCTACGCGTTTCGTGACACGTGGTCACTTCGTCCCCTGACGAAGTGACCACGTGTCACGAAACGCGTAGGGAGGAGGAGCTTAGTCTTTTGGACCATCCCAGCTATTGTAGTCCTGCCGCAGGGAGAGCTTCCTATAGCACTGACGTCACACGCCAAGTCGACAGCGTGTCTGTGTGCAGTGATTCTCTCCGGTGTGGCATCAGGAAATGCAAGCTGCGGACGGCATATTGAGCAATACCATCTGTTATTGCACCATGTGAGTGTATTTTATCACGTTTTTTAGTGTTTTAAGGAATAAAGGTCTGTTCATACTACACTACCTTGTACATATTCCTGTCTCACATTGGTGGAGGTGTCGTTACGGACGCAACCCCGACGCCATTGAGGATAGAGGGTGTACCCTGTAAGCTGTCCCCAGTAAGCTGTCTCCACGTGGGGTTCGTGTGAGGAGCGGATTAGAAGGGGAGCAAGCACAGATCCTCTCCACTGAATATATTGGCGTTTATTATGTGAGTAGGATTCTTTCACATCTCAGATAGGGCTCTGATTGCTGTAACACACTGCGCAATCAGGTGTGTCTTTTTATCTGTTATTTCAGACGGTGTATCCACCTACATCAAGGACATCATCCCATCTGGAGCATCTATATCAGAGCCCAACTACCACCTTAAAGACTAGAGACTGCCTTAAAGATCACGGTATCTTGGACTTTAGCGCCGGGGACTTTATTTTTGTTTGTTCATTGGAGAGCAGTATTACGTGTATTAATGGATTACTTCCTGGTAAAACATTTTATAAATAAATAAAATAAAGCAGTCGTCGTTGCCACCTCTAATGGTTGTCCGCTGGAGTTGTCAGTGACATATTCCCATGCTTTGCTGGCTTACACAAGGTCACATGATCTGTGTAAACATGATCTTCTGAATGCCGTCAACCCTTTCCATGCTGGAGGATAGGGGAAGCCTCACAAAGCAGCATCTTTCCTGCGTGTGCAATTCTTGGAGGGGTTAATCACACGCTGGTAAAAGTGTCAGTGCTGTTCCAGCTTTGTACATGGACAGGAGCACCTAGCACTGCCTGCTGCTTTATTGTCACGAACGTTCATTGTTCTGCTTGCCACATGTTTGCAC
>NC_134503.1:14741476-14896476 GCF_040206685.1 Ascaphus truei
CACCCGTGGAGCTGCGCACAAGACTTTGCTCTGTGTATTTATGCCCAAAGGTGCCTCTCCTTTGGTTCCTGAGCAAGGCCACGTGAAGGCATTTCGATATGTTGCTATGTGAAAGGAACATTGTATGTTTGGGGATTTAACACTGATCTCCATCATTTAAACATGAAGATGTTGTATTGTATTGCGCCGAGTACGAATGTACATTTCCCGCGCCATTCCCCGTAGGCCTTCCTGCTCCAAGAAATGATATTTCACGCCTGTGTATACGATCATATTTTCTCCCACAGCGCTATAACATATTATAAACATGGCCTGTTCAGGCAGCTAATGTAGAAATGGTTAAGTCGTTTTAAAGGCAAGCAGTGGGAGCGAGCAACAATGTTTTAGGGGACTTTTTCTCATGGGAGAAATATATAATCAAACTCTATATATTGCTTGCTCCTTTCACTTGTAGAGGACCCTGCAATGCAAGATAGGGGTGTGAGGAGTCGTGTTGTTTTGTTGGTCTGCCCAGTAATGAAGAGATTGACACACTACCTTTTTCATGCAGAGAAGTCTGCATTTCTCGGTCTTCCTGTACTCCCTGTCTGTGACTGGAATAAATACATAGCCTATTAGAATACAATGCATTCACAGTCTTTCTCCAGCATATTAAGAGGTGAAGATCTATTTAATTTCTCTAATTTGTTAATTTAATGCCCCAGGATGTGCGTGCTATTTTGGGTTCGTCACCACATAACACATTGTGTCACTTTGCATGTTGCTTCTATTGGGTACGTGCACAGTAATGTAACAAGACAATCTATTCCGCTTAATTTTTTAACTCTGTAATAACCGCTTTCTATATTCGTTCACGTTCTTAAGAGCTTCACATTGTCCAAGGAATTGAACTCCTTCCCTAGCTAGAGGTGTATATACGTTTCTCTGCTGCTCTTCTGCTGCTGTGTGATTTCCAGAAACCACGCAAGTGTCATTTTGTTTAATGCGCGTTTGGTTCCTTGGAGCGGTGCATGGAGCTTTCAGCAACAACAATTCATTGCGTGGGAGATGACGCGCAACGCGCCATATAACCTGGAGAAATGCTTCTGTATAGTAGCTCAGAGATTTTAAGATAAGTGATAAACCAAAACAGCGCCCATTCACCCCACTTTGTAATCTGCTTTCATGCACGCGCAGCTCATATATGCATCTGTACCACAGGCACTCCCAAGAAATTTCGTTTATTTTTGTCGATATTCGGTTAACATCAACACAAAAACCTCCTTTTATAATCACAACTGCCCGATATCCCTCTGGTATCGGTTATGTGCCATAATACAGAGCATCGGATTGAATTATTAATGTTCCTGTGAGTGCCCTGTCATAAGGTTACATCTGCCACAAGCACAATCACAGGTGGGACCGACCTGGTGATGGGAGATGGATACATACTGCAGATATTCTAGAATTCAGGGTATAGGCAGATAGCCGCACTAACCCCCGTCCATATTCAAACACGCAAGCCCCTGCAAAAGAAATGACACATTCAAACCTGTGCGCTAAGCATTAACCAGTGGCCATTCTTCTATCCCTACTGGCTTTTAGTGTGGCCATGCCCTAAAAAGCAAGTATTATTTTTTGACAAAGATGGCATAAAATGTGTCAAGCTGAAATAATAATGTGGGGATTGCAACATTTAAGAAGGACACTGTGTGTATATATGACCCACCGCCCCCCCTAGTGGTTAGAGGAGAGATTTCCAGCCTGATTTTATAATGTGTCACTATATGAATGGAAGAAACCTGCACCTCCTCCTTTGCAGGTGCGCGAGAGAATCCGCACCAATGGCCCGGGCGCTGATTGTAGTGTCATTTTGAAATGTAACTCTAAAAATAAGTGAGCGAGTGTTGTGTGTGTTTGTTTTTCTCTCTTTGCCTTTGCCCTTCTCTCAGTAACAGGAGACGTATTGGTAAATTTTATAGACTCCAAAGCAGAGGTGCTCAACTCCCCCAACAGGTCAGGTTTTCAGGATATCCCAGCTTCAGCACAGGTGGCTCAATCAGTGGGGGGCCACTACCTTCAAGGGGAAGACTGCATCACCTGTGTCACCTGTGCTGAAGCAGGGATATCGTGAAAACCTGACCTGTTGGGAGGGGTTGAGGACTGGTATTGAGCACCACTGCTCCAAAGCATTCAGGGATCCCCCCCTTTACCCCCCCCCCCCACCCCGTGGATTTTTGGATCAAAACGGACCGAACATTTGCTTCAAAGTAATGGGATTGTTGAGCACTACTTCATGTGACCTTGTATACCACCAGTGGCGCATGTGCCACACGTTTGGAAACTGGTGTAGGTTGTTGCATTGGGCATACATTGTACTATTGGTAACAGTGGCAATGCTTGGAGATGCTTCTTGGAGCATTTTGGGGGAGGCGGTCCATGGGTGGCCCTGTTTTTTTTTTTGTTTCAGAAATTAAAAACACCCAAAGAAATCTAATTAAGGGTTTGTAACCCATTTGACATTCTCCTCACACTGAGTTTTAGTTGAGAAGTAGTTCAATGCCCTGTCCGCTGTTACAAACCTCATGATAAGAGGCTACGCTGCAAGAATTCCTTCAAAAGTCCATGTTTAAAACTCTAAAAACTATTGAAATTTCACAAAAAATGCCAATCGCAATTGGCAATTTGATAATAGCTACCTTTTCTTTTTATATTGTAGAACTGTCTTTCTTTTCACTTTTGTTTTTTGTTTTTAATTGTTATCAAATATGTACAACCAGTATCAAGCAGTAATACTCTCCTGAATGGCCTACAACCCGTGGCATTGCCTACCACTCCAAAAATAGGTTCGACTCTTACAAACACCACCAGCCCATAGGCAGAACCAGGCTTATAACACAGCTGCCAATAATTTGGATACATTGCTTACAGCTAAAAACAAAAAAACACAAAGCTGAAAGAAAACACATCAACAAAAGAGACATACGACAGATGTTACGTTTAGAGTGTCCATCATAATGATTACGGCATCATGCCTGATAATAAA
Organism: Ascaphus truei; assembly: GCF_040206685.1. Lineage (NCBI taxonomy): Eukaryota > Metazoa > Chordata > Amphibia > Anura > Ascaphidae > Ascaphus > Ascaphus truei. Next base: position 14,744,502 of record NC_134503.1, read on the forward strand.
AATATAGCTATTGCCGCAGGCATGGGAGGAAAAGGAGGCAGCACCAGGCTTTGTTAGATGGCTTTTACCTAGAATTGTGTTGAAATCCATTTATCAGCAACTGAGTATATCTGTTTTGCGTTCTGTTTACTGTTTTGTTGGTGTTAACAATGGATTTTTCTACTTTGTGGGGAGGGGGGGGTTGTTTAAAAAGATTGTATTGTCAAAAGTTATACTAAAAATACATGTATTTTGTTTGCTGGGCTTGTAAATGGTAAGATGGTGTAGCTGCTTAGAGACACAAACTCGTTGTGTTGTTTTTTTTTGTGTGTATGTGGCACATTTTAAGATTATTATGGAAAAATGGGGGACATTATGAAGATGCCAAACACCCACATTTTAGCATCACTGAATCCATTGGTTCATCCAATTTCAGGCTTACACAACATGAGCCACGGCTATACAGGAATGAATGTTGGGATCTGAGTTGTCCATGAAGATACCTTGAACCCTGGTGACTTTGTTTTTATGCCTTAATGCGCAATGGTTCACAGCACTTTCTCATTCTTTGTGTCTTCCAGTTGACTCTTGTCCCAAAAAGATAGACTGCGCACTACAGAGGAGGGCGTACTGCTCCCCAGGCTCTACGGTCTGTGGACCATGTCTTCTGGGCTTTGAAGATGCTAATGATGGAAAATGCCAAAAGAAAACTTACTCCAGCACAGGTATGTGAAGGAAGCATGTGTGTATGTGTACTGTATTAGTTGCACAGTTGAGCAGCGGCAGTAATAATTGCATACACTTGCAACTATACCCATAAGGGGAAAATAAACTTCCCTAAAGGTGCACTGAAAATTCATATAATTTATTAGTCAATTCAACAAAATACAGTAGCATACAAAAAAAGCTGCCCAGAAACCCCCCCATAAAACAGTACACATTAAAATTGTCACAACTCGCCAAGATATTCTCTCTCTCTCTCTCTCCCTCTCCCTCTCCCTCTCCCTCTCCCTCTCCCTCTCCCTCTCCCTCTCCCTCTCCCTCTCCCTCTCCCTCTCCCTCTCCCTCTCTCTCTCTCTCTCTCTCTCTCTGTATAAAGAAAATAAAGGATTATTATAAAGTAACAAAAGCTCAAAACAATATAGTCTTGCATTGAGCCATATACATGCCATGTAATTGCGCTTCTCACATTGTATCCCATGCCAGAGCAGTCAATGTTAAACTTAATAAATATTCTCTTGAGGTCGGATAAATAAAAGCAATCACCTGCAGGGCAGTGACGGGGTCTCTATAGTATACGTCCTGAATCATTGGATGCATCTGGCCCTGTAGAGCATACAGTCGCCAGGGCCTTCTGGGTCAGTGTGTCCTTTGGAAACATCTCTGTGCCAATACGCTTAAAATCTCTTTGATGCCTAAAACCCAGAAAGAGAAGGTTGCCGAATTTTCACAGGAATGAGACACTTAGATTTAGCCCCGAGTGAACAATTGTGAATACATGACTTCATTTAAGAACAAATCACTCGCAGATCAATGTTATTATTGCAGGTGAAAGCTAGTTTAGTTAATGAAGCACAGATCTTGCACACCTAGTAAGTATATGTATAAGTCAATATACTGTAAGTACGGATCTACTATTTATGTAAGTACAGTATCAGAACTGAGAGCCGCAATACCGCGTGGAAACTCCCATCTGCACTATCGCAGCTTAATAAATAACCCCCCCCCCGTGTTAGAAGCTAGCTACTGTAACTGGATTATCTCCGTCTTCTTTTACCTAACGCCTATGCACTGGTCATTCATGTGTTGAATAAATATAATAAAACATCGCCAGCTGTCAAATGTTTAATAAGTTGAGCTCCGTTTCTAGTGAACAAATGACGGTTCTGTGGACTTCAGCACCGGGGCTTCAGCTAAACAAGTCAGAGTAAACTTTTCAGTGCTGGAGTAGAATGTAAAATAGTATTTTTTTTTTTGTAGGCAACACTGTGTCCTACAATTGAATGAATATAGAAAACGCAAACTAAAATATACACATGCTCCTCCGTGCAGCTAAAAATAACAGTCTCTAGACACTGTGTACGTGGATAAGTGCGAACAATAAAGCGCAATAGAGCGCAATATGGTGAAAAGTGATGAACCAAGTGCAATGGTGATAAGCAAACAAATCACTCACACAGATATCATTAGATGAATGTCTTGGCAGGTCCTCCTCTCATAGGGAAAAAGTGAAAGGAGAAAACAGAGCGTAGGTTATGACCCCTGCCAAAGCCGAAACAAGACAGGGAAACGCGTGTTTGTTGTGTTAATTAAAATTGTGTTGCGCTATGTTTTCTCCTTTCACTTTTTCCTTATGAGAGGAGACCTGCCAAGACATTCATCTACTGATATCTGTGTGAGTGATTTGTTCACTTATCACCATAACACTGTGTCTTAATCTGATACTACTCTACCTGAGCTGATAAAGCATTATACTGCTACTTAATTGTTGCCTATTATGTGTTCTCAGGAGGCTTTGAAATTCATAAATCCCTTTGTAAGAGATGTGTTCAGAGGTACTTATAAGGCAGACCGTTATATCTTGGCTTTATTGAGCCTGTTCCTTTATCCAGGCAAAACATACAAAAATAACAAACTTCTATCCCTTTGTAAGGGCTAACTTACTTCCCCAGACCCTATCTGCAGGACTGCAGGGATATTCCCATTACCAGCCTATCACCCAAAGTCTCAGGAAGTACCTTTAGCAGGTGGCCCTCCATGTCAGTTCCTGGGTCCTGTGTGCCAGGAAATATAGGTCTCTGGGTGTCTGGATATCTTGATCTCAGCACAGCCTTTGTGCTCAAGACAGTGTCTGTGTGCAGGCTTCTCTGCTTTCCTGTGTCAGCCCAATTGTGAGCTAGAGAATCTCTCTCCTGTTTCTCACATCAGGCTTTTCAAAAGTCCTAATCGGCCAGGTGGAGTCTGGTTGATTGCCTGTGTGCAATTAACCAGCACACTGCTGGATTTAGAGGCAGTTACTCTCAAACAGTGATAAGTCCCTGTTACACCCTTAATAACCCTTTTCTTTGTTTAAGGCAGGACGTCTGGAGTGTAAAGAGGTTTGCACTGATGTCAGGGCATTGAATAGTCTTTTTCAACAGGGGTTCCCCGGGCATCCCTAAATGTTTCTCTGCAACTTTCAGGTCATTTGAAAAATGTACCGAATACAGAAGAATTTACAATGTGAATCAGACAAAAAGGGGGGAAGGGGAACACAAAATGGATGTGCCCCCTAAAAGAATTCACTAAACTGCACTCCTACATAGTATAAAATGTAACTTTTAATAAATTTACTTAAAACATATATTACCAAACGTTGTGTACTGTGTATTAAAAATAAATTAAATTGACAATACCGAGCATCCCTGTCAGTGAATGTGTGAATTTAGCGAGTCAATATTATTGGGATTAAAAGGACAGAGGATGCTGTAAATCAGGGTGTTAACCCCTCTGGAGCAACTATGAGAACAGTAGGTAAGTATATCCTACTCTGTGAGCAATTAAATAGTTGGAAATCCAGCAGTCCTGCTCAAGTATATACCAACAAGCACTTAAAGTGATAATAAATGATATATAACCATACATATGCTTAGATGGTAACGCTGACACATGCTCTATTAGTAGAAAGTAGTTCACAGCATAGTGGAGCTGGCACTCACAGTATCATTAGCAGTGAGTTACCCAGCAGAAAGGCTCTAAGTGAGCATATGTCATATGGAGCAGGAAGGCAAACTCACTGACTGTTGGTAAAAATACCCAGCTAGTAGGGTCTACATAGATAGAACCAGGAGACTTAAGAACACTACAGGCATACCCCGGTTTAAGGACACTCACTTTAAGTACACTCGCGAGTAAGTACATCTCGCTCAATAGGCAAACGGCAGCTCACGCATGCGCCTGTCAGCACGTCCTGAACAGCAATACTGTCTCCCTACCTGTACCAAAGCTGTGCACAAGCGGGGAGACTATAGAGCCTGTTACAAATGCGTTATTTACATCAGTTATGCCCGTATATGACGATTGCAGTACAGTACATGCATCGATAAGTGGGAAAAAGGGAGTGCTTCACTTTAAGTACATTTTCGCTTTACATACATGCTCCGGTCCCATTGCGTATGTTAATGCGGGGTATGCCTGTACAAATTTGTCCCTGAAGAAGCTCCTTTGCTGGAGGGAAACGCGCGTTGGACGCGCAGTTGTGTCAGTCTCCTACTTGGAGCTGTTTTAATGTAGTGTTCTTAAGTCTCCTGGTTCTATCTATGTAGACCCTACTAGCTGGGTATTTTTACCAACAGTCCTTTTAATCCCAATAATATTGACTCGCTAAATTGGGATTGTATAATCACACATTCACTGATAGGGATGCTCGGTATTGTCAATTTAATTTATTTTTAATACACAGTACACAACGTTTGGTAATATATGTTTTAAGTAAATTTAATAAAAGTTAAATTTTATACTATGTAGGAGTGCAGTTTAGTGAATTCTTTTAGGGGGCACATCCATTTTGTGTTCCCCTTCCCCCCTTTTTGTCTGATTCACTTTTCAGTTCACAGTTTGCACCCACATCTTTAATTACCACAATCATACACTTGGTTACTTTACTCAATTAGTGTGGTTCTGTGATCACTCCCGAACCCTCTTGTTGTTTTCTAAGAATTTACAATGTATCTGATCTCAGACGCGCTATTAGAGAGGGTTGGGGTTCCTTACAATGCGTCTGATCTCAGACGCGCTATTAGAGAGGGGTGGGGTTTCCGCATAATTTCCCAAAATAATTTATAGGGTTCCTTAACCAAACAGTTAAAAAAAAAAAAACGCAGCCATAACGGAAAGTAGGAGGAAACTAGTTAGTGGTGGTTCTACCGGTTTCACTATACATTTTTATTTAACTTGCAATGCAATTGAGTGCACAAAATAAAATATCTTTTAGGCAAGTGGGGTTACATTTCCTAGTGAGAGGAGTCTGAAACCTTGCTTTTTGAGATGCAATGAAATACTTGAGTGCTTAGCACAGTATTTCCGATCTTGTTTTTTTTTAATCTTTTTATTAGGTTTTCAGTATCTGGTAGCACCAGATGCTTCCAATCATCTAGAATATTTTCTGCTTTGTGAACACTTCGTCTGAACCAGTGACTAACACTGTCCAACCTTAATGCCACTTAAGCAGTCAGGCCTTGGAGCTCTTGAAATGTTTAGAGAAACGGTACTGAATATTGCACTTGTTATTTTGTATTATTTTTTTAACTGTTTATTTATTTGGCAAATTGTATGGGATACAGAAAAAAAGAAAGGGACATTTATAACGTGTGATTCGGGCAGGGGCGGATTGGAGACGGTTATTGACCTGGGCGATATCTTACCTGCCCTTCTCCCACAATGCGGCATTGTGATGTCGCGTTGTCATGACAACGCATCTCCATGTGACGTCACATTCGCATGGCAACGCGCTGCCATGACAACACGATGCTGCAGGAGATCTGGTAAGAGAACACTTACAGAGGCCCCCGCGCTCTTCCCCGTCAATCAGTTTAATTGTTGTGGGGAAGAGCGCAGGGGCCTCTGTAACCGCTATCATACCGGTGCTGCCATCAAGCCCCCCAAGTTGGTGCCGACCCATAGACCTACCGGGCATTTGCCCGGTTCCCCAATCAGCCCCTGATTTGGGGCACCATATTACATATTGTGATGTATAGGAACATATTGGTTCAAACCCACAGATAACCCGAATCAGAAAGATTATAATGAGCAACAAAACCAAAAGGCAAAAACAAAAGTGGGGGAGCTGTCCCCACCCGCGTAGCCGGACAGCACAGGGTTATTTGTTTTTTTTAATCATCTGCAACACTCGGCATAAGCTCTGCTTTAATTACAGAATCCCCGGATAAACAGTCTAACATAACCCTTTAATTGCAAACAAAACATTTTTAGTTTTAGCTGTATTAAAAAATAGGTAGTATGATGGATGTTATAGGAGCAACAATAGCTTACAGTGTACAGCTTTCGATCCTCACAGGGGACCTGAAGAAGAACCCTTCTGAGGTTTGAAGGCATGTACACGCGGCTAAACTATTGTCGGGCCCAATAAAATGTATCGTGCTACCTATTTTGATACCCTTTCTTTTTCACCTTTTGAATTGCAACCAAGAGATCACAGAATGGTAAAGAGCAGAGCATCAAAGCCAGCAAATCTTTCCTTTGCATGAAGCCTGTTGAGGTATATCGCATGTCCAGTCCATGTGGCGTGCTTGTTACACGTGCACACGCAGCATCTGTCGGCGCCTGCATCTGATGTGCTGCAGGTGACTCATCAGCTCTGGGTTTGTGACCTGGTGAAAGTGAAAAAACATATACAAATCCTTTCAGGCATGTCATTTATTAAGAAGGTTCATGCAGTGTCTCAAAACCACACCGGGCAGCTCTCTCTTTGTAATCATTCTTTATTTCTTAGACCTTTTAACCATTTATCCTAAAGCTGAGCTTGGCTGGATATTAAAGTTGCAGACCCCTTGATATTTTTGTTTTTACAGCATGGGAACCAGGGTTGTTGGGGGTGGCCCTTGGCTGAACCCACACTATTTCCAATTCCGGGGGTCCCCTACAGCATGTTCCCCCGAGACCTGTGAAGTAACCGGCGTCTTTGCCACGCCTTGGGGGAAACAATGGCTGAACCGGTTTGCGTCTTCATATTGTGCTCCCCCCCGTGATACGGGGGATTTAAACCCCAGGAACGGATGCTGGCAATCCTCTAAAACCAGGGGTTCCCCCGGGCAACAAAATAATGATGGTGGTCAGCTCCGGGGATGCCCTGATTCCCAGCCTATAAAATATAAAAGGGAGGGGTCTGCCAGGGGGGGCTGCCGCTTTGAATATGGAATTTGACTGCAAATCAGAACCACTTGTCTACCCCAGTCTGCCCATTTATATTAAAATACTGTGGGTGTTTTTTACCACCAAATGTGGAGGCGCTGTAGCCATCAGTCTCTCTTTTTAAAGGAGTAATCCAAGCTCCTTTAAAACCCAGGATTGAAGCAGTGGGGTGTCCGGAGCTGAACCCCATTAATTTCAGCTCTGGTCGCCGGCTGCTTCAGGAGATACTTACCTCCGTATTAGGTGCCAGTGTTAAAAAATGTAAATAAAATAAAAACTAGCGCTTGGATTGCCGCTTTTAAATGTTCTTTTATTTTCATTATTATTCCGTGTTATGCAGTGTTCTGATATGCACCGTGCCAGAGAAGCACACAAACCGCGTAACATACAGGACAGCGCTGATGTAATGCAAGGATAAGAAAAACAACGCTAGGTTGAAGGAGAAACTTTCACGGCTGATTTAGGCGCGTGGGGGGGTGGGCGACATTATGAGTGTCAGTGCAAATATATTCGGTGCTTTCTCGCCTAAAAACTCTATTTAACACTGGGGGGGGGTTCTTCATGAACATTTAATCAAAATTCAGTACGACCATTTCTTCCTGTAAGAAAAAGAAAAAAAAAATAATGGGTTCAGGTGTTTATAAAAATGAATTACAAATGCAAGCACGTGTAACCCCCCTGTGTGATGCGCTCCGCAAACTCGCACTGCCCCCTCGCAGGTTCCTCTCCAATGTGCTCTGGACATGTGACTGTGATGGACATTAGAGCAGCCAATCATAATTGCTGGGGAAGAGGAGGGACTATGAGGGAGAGAGAGCCTTCAAAAAGGGGGGGGGGGGGCGGCCATGTTGAGTCAGGTCTGCGCGGAGCTGAGTGCTATCGGTTTTGGTTGGGGAGTTCAGAGTGCCCCCATGTGCACGTGGCAGCAGGCGAGCGGGTTACATTCAGGACGCAATGAAGAGGTAAGGCGCCGTCGGAGGGGACCCTCAACAGGCTGCAAAGCACAGCGGTACCGAAGAACCCTTTCCAAAGTACAGGCCTGCTACAGTTAGTAGCTCCCACAGCGTGCCGGCACCTTCACAAAAGCCAACATACCCAGGATTGGGTGGCTACAGCACCACTGACACTGACTCACACCCGCACAGCGTTATTGGGAACTGTATTATTACTGTATGTTGTATGTGGTGATCCTCGGCTGAGCATCGCAGGTTGCCCAGGTATTAAGGGTACAGTAAACCCGTTGTACCATCCGTATACTATGTCTGCATTCCTCACGCTGTCTGACCGTAGGCCACGCGTGACCCGTAAAGTTATCGATAGGGACTCGGGGGGGCCCCCACCTCGGCAACTGTCATCCAGTCTGAGGGCAAAAAAGGAGGGGTTACACACACACACACACACACACACACACACACACACACACACACACACACACACACACACACACACACACACACACACACACACACACACACACACACACACACACACGTCTGTAGTGATGAAGCATTAACAGAGAAAAGAATCCATGTAACCCTAAGAAAAAGCTCACTAAAAAGCAAGTATTCACAGAGAAACCTTTTAAGTGAGTAATGGCAGCAGTATTTGTTGTGTCCCATACACTGTTCAAGGCCCCCCTGCAGACTCTTGCCAACACGTCGATGTAATAACATTGAGGGACTCCTTAGTATAAGGGCAGGTGGATTTTGAGAACTCACATTTGGCTTTGCGCCTCATCATCCTCTCTAGTTGTCTCCGGTCAGTGGGACCTTGTCGATGTGTAACAGATCTGTGCACCATGAAATCGCAATCGGCAAGTTCTCGCGCTAGTGGGGTGGTGGTATTCTCGGCATGGCTTGTTCATCACAGGTGGCCCATAATTGTCTTTCTTGCAATGCACAGCCAGCATTTGTGTTCCCTTAATTGGAGGATGAAGCAATACATAGATTTCATATTAAAAGCAGCAATCCCCACCAATGTTTTTTTTTTTTTTTCCCCTCACAGAATCTGAACTGGGTGACCCCTCAGCTGAACTCCTGAGATAGTTACCTTAGGCGTGTAATGTGGTGCGCGTGCGCTACCGTGCGCACGCGCGTCAATTATAATTGGCTGTGTTAGCCATACGTTTCTATACTAGGGACGCGCGCACGGCCGTGAGCGGTGGCGCGGCAGACCAGGAAAAGTACAAGGCAATTGTATTTTCACGCTGTCGCCGCGCCACGTGACGCTGTGAACCCAATCACAGCGCGGCATAGTGCGGTGACGCCCCCTAGCTGCGCGCGCTACCGCTCACTCTCTACACACACCGCACGCGCCACGTGCACGCACAACGCCGTGTGCGCGCACGTACCAGCGCGCACTATATTACAAGCCTTATGTGTGTCAGTAAAAGAAAGGACAACAGGGTTGTTCTATAGGAAACCACAATCTCATGCTCTGATGACATTGCGACTTCCTATTGGCCCACGGAAGTGATGCTTGGATGGGTGACCGTACTGTTTTCCCAGAAGAGACCAGAAATACTGGCAAATATCACTTGAACCAATGGATGGGTTGAGATACAAACAGTGCGGTTCAGATGCTGTAAAAAAATAATAATAAACGAAAATGTATGTAGGGTTTTTTTGCAGTTTTAGCGTGAGTATCCTGATCCTTCTGTCATTGGAAGCCACATTAATATCAAGTTGTTTATGACGAGTCCATGCATACATTGTATTACCTTATTAAAAAGGTTCCACTTTCAGATTGGCGCTTGGCAATTTCCTGTTGAAGATGATTGTCGCTGCGTATCAGAAATCAAATGACGTTGCATGTCACATGTTTCTCTCTGTGGGTTTACTTGGTAGGAGATGCATTTTGTGATAGCGTTGTATAAATAAATCATCTCTTCGTTGTTAAAAGTCCTGGTAATACTTACACTGCATCAGTCTGCAGGTCTCTCCAAACCCAAGTACATTCGTAATATAAACTGTTATTATTTTTTACATTATTGCTTTGGATATTTCGGATGGTAATGTAGAAATACAGATGCATATCTATTCAGTAATTTGGAATTTTATTAGATACTAACCCAGAACCACTCAAGTTATTATGATGAGGTTGCACTTTCTAGTTTTCATTTCATAATCTGATATATTTCTTATTTCTTTGCTTATTTTTAATTTCCTGTTTGGAAGTTGCAGCCACAAGGGATCTAGATATTGAGCTGGTATACTATTTTCACTGCAGTAAACATCCCCAAACATGCAGAGAATGTTATCACCATTAAGTATGCTGTAATTTAAAAATAAAATCTGTCGTTTACTTTGCGGTTCATTCAATATATACCAGATGATGTATTAAACTATGAATTAGATCTGTCCAGCATTTCATAGTACCGATGCAGATCTAACCCTGACTAGATCCAGACATGTTACTGATCGAAGTTAAACTAGAATGAAGGCGATATTCACTGGGCTTCTCTATAATTTGGCCACATTTCTGAATAGCTTATCCAGAGTAGATTTACATGAGCATGGATATTGGAAGAGAGTAGGGCTCTGTTCTAAACATTTATTCTGTGATCATCAATTTTAAAAGATAACCTAGCTCTGCTGTATTCTCACAAGCATTTGATACGGACGGCACTCTTTTCTAAACTACTTATGTCTCTGTACAGACCTGTGCACACTGGGACAGTCCCAGGGGTAAACCAGGACATTTGGCGATTTTATCCTCCTTAGGATAATCATATATTGACATGGCCATCCAAATCCTTAAAAAATAAATTAGTCAGAGCAACACAGCAAAGCTCTCTATGTAAAATTATAATGGCGTAGCTAGTGAAAAAAACAGATCACAAAAAACGCGCTGGCTGTTTCTGTCTCAACTCTTTATTATCCTGATCCAGTATGTACAATATACTATATGTAGTAGGTATGCTTTCCATTATCGAAGTGTCTGAATTCCCATTAATGCAATGACTTGTGTCGTTGCCTGAATCAATAATCGAACGTCCAGGCCAAAATAGGATAAACGAGTAATGATTTTTATTACCAAGCATATGCAGGGAGACCAAAATGAGGACGTCTCAAAGGCTTGGTCTCAGGTTATTAGTGATACAGAAGCACACAGTATATACTTAACAGCCGAATATACATCACACAATCTTTATACAGTGTAACCATGAAAATGCATATACAGGCAGTCCTCGTTTTACAACGCTTCGCTTTACAACGAATGGCTTATCCAACGCTATGCAATGCATACCTATGTTAATTTTTAAAACGCCAAAACGGCTTATCCAGCGCTCTTACGACGCTTTGCAAAGTTGTTTATGTGTATATAATATATATATTATACTATATTATACTATATAATATATTATATTTTTTTATTATATATTATGTTATATTATATATAATACAGTATATGCACTATATAATTTATGCGTGTGCTGCATATCTTGTCTGCGTAAAATATTTTGTGTATTTAACATTAAAAATGCCTTCAGGAACGGAACCTTTCATTTAAACAGTGTTCCTATGGGAAAACGTGTTTCGCTTTACAACGTTTCGCTATCCAACACCATTTTGAGTAACGGATTGTGTCGGATAACCGCGGACTGCCTGTATAAAGAATATTGTTCACAAGATTTCTTTTTCTGCTTGGCACATACAGTATTTATTATAGCGAACCCCCTAACTTTCCGTAATCTTATCTTGAGCCCTGAAGCTCTACACTGCCTGTAAACTATCTTGCTACTTTCACTTCCCCATTCCTCCTAGACACTCATTCTGCAATCCTCGCACAAAACCGATTAACCCCTCGTCCTCCCCCCCCCCCCCCCCCCCCAGTCCAGTCTTGGCATACCACAATGTGTCTGGGAGACCCCATACCATATTCCAACTCCCAGAGACCCCTCTCCCCGTACATCCATCCGAATTCCCATTAATGCAATGACTTGCAACAGTTTATCTCCAGCAAGGACAATTACTCCTGCTGCTATTTTCACCCTGTCCAGCCTTTTGGAAGCTGGGAAGACAGATGCTTGCTCTGTTTTTGGTATTAACCTCGTCTTTTGCGTGTCCCCTGCAACATATTGATTTGTAAGGCAGCCATCTGACCGTGAGGGCGTTACAGCTGCAGTATCTGGCCGTATTCTATTTTGAAGGCATAAAAACACAATTTTGGCAGGAATAAGAATAAACACCAATGTGATTAAAACGCCTTTACAGCGCAACCCTGATCAACGAAGGTTTGGAATCAATGTTGAATTATTTCCCTAGTTATTTGAGGCCTGTCAATGTGTTGTGTATTCCTCCATATTTTTAGTGGAGCTTTTCATAGACGGATCCACGTAAAAAAACGTCTTTACCATTTTAACACTTTGCTATATAGTCTGCATTTTGTTTGTGTTTTAATAGATGCAGCAGTTGCTTAGCTTTAAGGAAATGGAATTACTTAAGCTGCCGATCAACCCGTTCTCCCGTGATCAATCGGCGCAGGTCCTGCGGTACCTTTGTAAATGATTGCTATAGCAACCCAAGGAAGCTTAATACTTGAGAACTCATTAAAAAAAGCATAATATATATATATATATTATTTAAAAATGCAGTATTATTTAATACTGCACAACTGATGAATTAAAAAAACCAAAAAAAAAACCACAGGATTTTTAATGTAAATTTAAAGGAGCAATCCAAGGCGACATTTTTTTTATTCCAATTTTTTTATATATTGCATTTAAGCAGGGTAGCTCTGGAGCTGAACCCCATTAATTCCAACCCCGTGGAACCCCTAATCCCGGAGATACTTCCCTCCGAAGTAGGTGACAGTAGCTGCTCTGGCTGAGCAAGCCGGGATTTCAAGTTGCGCGCCCGCACCTACGCGAACGCGCGTGCATGTGGCGCACACTTTTTGTGTGTACAGTCCGTGCTGCCGGGAGCGACAGGTGTGTGTGTGTGTGTGTGTGTGTGTGTGTGTGTGTGTGTGTGTGTGTGTGTGTGTGTGTGTGTGTGGGTGTGGGTGTGGGTGTGGGTGTACATGTAGATTGTGTGTTATTAATTTATTATATATTTTTAAAATAAAAGACACGTTGAGAATAAATTATTTATTAACATTGTACACACACACACACACACACACACACACACACACAACAGGGGCGGTAGCGGCGCGAATACTTCGTTTTCGGAGTCTTCCCCGCTATCGCCCGGCTCCACGCTCACTGCCGTGCGCGCGACCCTAGCATACAATGGCTGGCTAACCAAAGCTAACTATAACTGCCGTGCACGGCGCAGCGCAGCGCGCGCGTGCGCCCACTATATTACGGGCCTAAAGCTCCCACGTCGCATGCGCCAGTAGGAAGATCCTGGCAGATCCTTCTAACAAATGGAAATCTTCGCTTTCACTTTGGCTGAGAGCTTTATTGTTTCTTGTTATTAACTTCCAGTATCAGGGTTTTGTGTAATCTATGGTGCAGCCGCTATGAATCTTTGGCTTTTATGTGTAATCCCACTTAGAAACAAATCGCGACACTGCTGTTTTTAGTTGAAACTGAGACAGATGTAAGTATTTCTAAAATGGTTTTTGGAAGTTTATCCTGACACTGTTTATAATCATTAAACCTGAATTTTAGTTCATGTTGTTTGTAGGTTGTGATGCATTTTAGGGAATCGGCATGCAAGTTCTTTATATATTATATTATAGTGTATAGAACAGTGGCTCCAGTCCTCAAGGGCCACCAACAGGTCAGGTTTTCAGGATATCCCTGCTTCAGCACAGGTGGCTCAGTCGAAGACTGGAGTATTGTACCCCTCATATAGAGCTATTAAAACCTCACAGGTCCAATGTATACTTTTGAAGTAGAAAAGAGTTGTTAAACTCCTAGACACATCTGTCTATGGAGAACTCCCCTGTTTGATGACGAACTCACCTGTATTGTAACTTTTCTATAGGCATCTATTTTTAACCACCATACAGGTAATATCGCACATGTTTCCAAAGCAGAAATTGTCAAGGGATTTAAAAATAATATACTTTGTGATGAGGACAATAAAATAGTGCAACTAATCGTCTACGTGCATTTCCTAATCCAACTAACTTGTGGTATGGTAACCAGTCTATAAGCCTCTTGCCCTTAAGGCTTGCAGTGTGATTAGAGTAATAAAGGCCAATTTCAAAATGTGGAAGATTCCTGGTCATCGCCCTTTGTTATTGGCCATGCATTATAGATTTACTTTTCCAAACTCAGATGTGTGAAGACTTTAAACAGGCACATTAAAAATTGATGCATTTTTGTTTTGTTTCTTTTTTTTTTTAAACAATTGTCTTACTGCAGAATAAAAAGCGTTTATATCTCACTGGTGGTAGAGGGTGTTTTATATATATATATACAGTGTTCGACAAACCTATACATTTGCTGGCCCCGGGCGAGTGGATTTAACCCCCGGGCGAGTAAATATTGGCCCAAGCAGCACACGTTTGGTACTAGGTGGCGAGTAGATTTTTTTGTGTGGCGAGTAGATTTTTTGTGGATTTGTCAACCACTGTATATATATATATATATATATATATATATATATATATATATATATATATATATATATATATATATATATATATATATATATGTGTGTGTGTATATGTATGTATATATATATATATATATATATATATATATATATATATATATATATATATATATATATATATATATATAGTGTGTATATATATACTAACAGGGAAAAAAAAGCAAAATGATCACCACCTGACCAGTTAAAATTTGTATTGCAAAGAATTCTGAGTACTGAGCGTCACTGTAGTAAGAGTCAGTCAGTCCAGGATAGTACTGTGATCAAAGCACATATTAACCTACAGGTATCTCTGAGTTATACTGCTGTGTTTCTTCATCTTCAAATGTTTAAAAGATATTTAACGTAGGTACCTTTTTTTTTCTATTTCCTCTTTTTTGTTCTTGAAAGTTCTTGTTCAGCAACGTCAATTAATATTTATATTGGTTCTGACAATCTGGGAAGAATTCAGATCTGTTACATAGAATGAGAAACATAGCCGTGTTATGATCTTATTTTGAGATCTTCCAACTATATTTAAGAGTCAAAAAAATGATTTATTTTTTTTACTGATAGGTTTCAAGCTTTTTCACCTGCCTTGTTCTTACAAACAATGTAAAAGGGTTGTGGCACAATAAATTCATTATCTTGAAATCCGTGGAGCGCTGGATCTCTCTTTTTTCCTCATTGTTCTTACAAACAGAACACCTTGTGGAGATGAACAACACCACAATGGGTTGACTTGTTCCCGCAGTGCCAGACCCAGCAGGTGGCTATGGGGTCCCATGTGTCACCGGTGGGGCCTGTCCCCTTTTTGGGTCCCTCAAGGGTCGGTGCTGTCACCGTTCCTGTTCAACGTGTATCGTAGACTGCTGGGCGAGATCACCCAGAGGCCTGGTCTGACGTGCCAGCAGTATGCTGATGACACCCAGATCTATGTTTCTTTCCAGGCAGCCCAGGGACGGCTGTAACATTGACAGCTTGCTTAGACGAGGTGGTGGCGTGGATGGAGATGAATTTGCTGAAGCTCAATCCTGACAAAATGGTTCGGCAAGACGCCTGAGTATGGGACAGGGTGTTTGTGAGCTGCCCCTAATCAATGGTGTACAGCTGCTGTCCGTGTACCAGGGTCGTATCTTCGGCATCGTCTTTGACCAGAGTCTCAACATGCGTGCCCAAGTGACCTCAGTTGTTAAGACTAGGTTTTTCTATCTGAGGCTGCTTCAGAGTTTGTATCCACTCGAGTCGTCTAGAACCGTGAGTCACTAGTCCATGCCTTTGTGTCGATGCGGTTGGACTACGGGAATGCCTTATGTGGCTGATGCGGAGGCTCCAGCTTAATGCTGCTGCCGAGACGTGTTTCTCGCTTTGAGCTTATTTCTCCCATCCTACGCAATCTGCACTGGCTTCCAGTGATCTTTCAGGTTCGGTTCAAGTTGACCGTTAATGGCCTTTAAAACCTTGTACGGCCAAGGGTCCTCGGGGGATGGGGGGTCCACCTCTATGTGCCAATGGTACTGCACCCTATGCTGGGTGGGCGGGCCTTCTCATGTGCAGCTTCAGAGGTCTGGAACTCTACCGCCAGAGCTCTGGTGTATCTCATCTTGACCTCTGTTTCGGGCACAGTCTAAGACTTGCCTCTTCCTTCTGGTTTTTCCTATCTAACAAAATGAACTGTGTATAATTTTAGTTTGATCTTAAACCGACTGTAAAGTGTTGCGGTGCCCCCTTAAGTGGAAGCGGGCTTTTTACTTATAAAATAAATGATGGTGTGTTCACCCTTTCCGTATATTGACTCTTATTCTGTACGCGGTGAATGCGCTGATCCATTGATATCGCACGGCAAGCCTCACTGACTTCAGCGACTTCAATTGGTGCTTCTGAAGCTTACAAAATAAGGGCCATGGGCTCCCTTCCAGCAGCTTGTTTTTTTTGTGAAGGACTTGTATAATATGTAGCTACATGATTGAAGACGAGATTAAGATTGTATTACTCTTTCTTTACCAATTCTTTCATCGTCCATCATCCTTCAACCACAATTTCGGCCTCGCCTCTTCATGTAGGACTTCACCCCTTTTCCCACATTGCTACCAATGTAAGGGGTCGAGAGTGCTTGAAATGTGAATGCTTGCAAACTTCCAATTGAGCCCCCGCTAGCAGAGCTGTGCTTGAAACCCTCTGTGTTATCACCACCAGATCTCCCTGTCTCTACTGAGCTGAGATAAAGGTGGGTGTTCACATTGGCAGCAAGGCTGAAGAAGCCACTACAAGCATCGCTAAAAATTCATTATGACTAACTCGGGGACCCCACACTTGCTCCCCCTCTCCATCCCGAGCCAACATACAGGGGGTAGAGAAGCAAATCATGACGGCTGCTTGGAACAGAGTCAAGTTGTTTTTCAGAATATCAAAACATGCTTACAATATTTAATGATGTAAAAACTATTTTTGTACTTGAGTACTCCTACAACCCTTAAGAAACAATCTTATATGGCAGCGAATTCCTATACACCTTTAAAAATACAGCATGAAAAATAACATTGAAGAGTCCATGTGAACACGTAAAAACAGCTTGCTGGTGATATAAAATAAAAGGCGTAGTGTGGCAATGCCACGTACATGAACTGATCCAAAGCCAATTTCTAATTGGTTGCCTCATTTACTGATGGATAATAATACCTGAATTTAAGAACTATTAGGAGGAAATTCTGTGGTACTGTTCGGGCCACTGCTCTTTGTAATCACTTTGTTTCTTATATACAGGAGCTTATATTTTTATTTCTTTTTATCACTTCCGAAAGAGGCCAGGTTGTGCTTAGTGAATCTTTCTAGTGGAACAGGAAAATAACCACAGCGAAGTCTAGAGAGACGCAAAATACACATTTACTAAGGGTTAATCATTCACTTTTTACGTAGTATTTTTTTTTTTTATGTGCAAAGTTTGCTTTACGTTGATTGAGTCTTATTTAACTGTATTACGTGGAGTAATGGGAATATTTGCCTGATGGACCCTCGTGTGAATAATCTCAAGTGTACGTCTTGTGCATAAGCTTTCGAGATATCGGATATCCCAACCCACACAGTATCTTACTCTTTGTACGGCCAGCAGGGCTACCAGCGTCCTTCACGGACTAATATCAAGGTCACTCAGATCTCTGGCAGGATTATCCTTTGCTTACTTTACAGAAAGACGCAAGCAACTTAGCCTCTGTTTCATCTGGATTCCTTTTGCTCTGATCACAACTTGTCTAACCCATCCGAGTCGTATCTCATTCATGTTACATTAAGTATTCTTCCCCGTTGGTTTAAGTCGGCACTGATATTCATCAGAACCTCATGAACTGCCAAATGTATTAACTCACTAACAAAAAGGGTACATTATATTTGATCTTGAGTGGACCTCGGCTGACCAGAGCAGTGACTGCTTTAACTGGCTTGCAGGACAAGACTCAAGAGACAATTAAATTATTGAATGAACAGGAAGGGAAACAATTCTAAATAGCCAGAGGGCATTTATGTATCATTTACAATGCGTTGTGTTAACATTTTGTAGTGCATATGCAGTTTACACAGTGCCATCTTAACGCGTGGGCACGCTGGGCAGTTGCCCGGGGGCCCCACGCGCATAGGGGCCCCACGCTAATCTATGCACAGACCAGAATTTAACACTAATTTTCCGATCACCCGCCTCAACATTCAAATCTCCCGCTAACTCGGTAGAAGGAGAAACATTATGACTTGTAGCGGAGAGTTGGCGTGTCTGCATTCGCAAGAGAGATTTTGCAGGGCCCAGTGCACTGCTTTGCCCGGGGGCCTATAATGCTGTTAAGATGGCCCTAAGTTTACATGTATGTGATAGGTTACAAATGTGCTGTTCTTGCCTTTCAAAGAATAGTTACACATGAAATGTAGGCTACATTGTGCCGTCTGTGACTTCTTTTTGTTGCTCTGCGATAATACACTAAGCTTTAATGCTGCACATATTCATGTCGTATTTTTTATCCCACATAAACCCTATGTTGATGTGTGTTATCATAGATCTGTATCATTACAACAGTAGCCCTTGATATAATATGGTTACTTGTAACTTACGGGAGCCTTTGGGTTATTGGGACCCCTGGGCAAGAGTGATTGCAGGGCCCCTTAGAGATGGGTTGGGAAACTCCAGTCCTAAAGGGCCAACTTCAGGTGTTCATGAGGTCCCTGCTTCAGCACAGGTAGCTCAGTCAATGAGTGAGCCACTGATTTAGCCAACCTGACCTGTTGGTGGTCGTTGAGGACTGGAATTGCCCATCCCTGCCTTAGAGGTTCGAATTTGATGACCTATAAGCAATTTAGCAAGTCGGGTATATTCTGATTTTAAATTTCACTTGACCCTTTCGATGATAATGAAAGTATCATAATGCATTCGGTGTAATTGATATTTATTACTACTGGAGTGAAGAATACGCAAAGAAAACGCTCTGGATAACTCCTATGGCTCACCCCTAAAAAATGATGCACATCTTGCTCCCCTTCCTACATTATCTTTCTAAGATGCTTCGTTCACTAGCACTCTCTCCCCTATTGGCTGCTGGCCTGTGGCAATGCGTGGGAACGAGCAGAGTGTTCCCTTCTGCCCACGCGACTCTGAGCTCAGAGCAAGGGAGAGAAACGCATACATACACACACCAGGGCTTGTGCTGCAGTGCTGCCTGTGCCTTACCTCTGCTGCCACTTGTCACAGCTGCTGCCTGTGCCTTACCTCTGCTGCCACTTGTCACAGCTGCCTGTGCCTTACCTCTGCTGCCACTTGTCACAGCTGCTGCCTGTGCCTTATTTCTGCTGCCACTTGTCACAGCTGCTGCCTTAGGTTCTTTTAACCCAAGTCACATCCAGCGTTTTCCACATTCCTCTAACAAAATGAAATTGGGTCGCACTGCGTGCTCTACAAAGTTTTTCTGCTTACTATTGACAATGGCTCTTGGTTATCCTGTGTACTATAAAGAAACTGGATTGGGCCACCATAAAGGTAAGCCTTGTGGGCTTTTGGTCTGTAAGAGGTGAGTGCAGGGGAACATGACGTCAAATCGTTTGTTTAGCCACCTGCTTAGTCTCTGTTGCTGCATTGGGGGGTTATTCCTTCAAATGCGATTGGGACTATGGAAGTTGGATGATTCGCCCCCTTAGACTGTTCGGCTTTTAATGTTATTAGTTACTTGATTTC
The DNA here is from genome assembly GCF_040206685.1 of Ascaphus truei. Taxonomy (NCBI): domain Eukaryota; kingdom Metazoa; phylum Chordata; class Amphibia; order Anura; family Ascaphidae; genus Ascaphus; species Ascaphus truei. The sequence goes on from NC_134503.1 coordinate 14,764,149, forward strand.
AGTACTATAAAATTCGGATACTTTGAGGAATGATATTTTTTGAGAGGGAGAAGGAACTTCCCATACAAATACACATTGATTTGCCCAATTCGGTGAGCGTAAGTCTTTAGAATCTCGGTTGTTTTTCATCTTTCCCTCTTTGTGGTGTTTATATGAGTTTTCATATTTGACTCTGTCATACATCGCAGCTCTGTTGCTGACACTTCTCTCATTAGACAATGCTCCGGTTTCTGTTGCTGCCCATCTTATTAGATGATGTACAACTCTCTCTCTCTCTCTCTCTCTCTCTCTCTCTCTCTCTCTCTCTCTCTCTCTCTCTCTCTCTCTCTCTCTCTCTCTCTCTCTCTCTCTCTCTCTCTCTCTCTCTCCGTCTCTCCCTCTCTCTCTCTCTCTCCGTCTCTCCCTCTCTCTCTCTCTCTCTCCGTCTCTCTGTCTCTCCGTCTCTCCGTCTCTCTGTCTCTCTCCCCCCCCTCTCTCTCTCCTCTCTCTTCCCCCTTCTCTCTCTCCCCCCCCCTTCTCTCTCTCTCTGCCCCCTTCTCTCTCTCTCCCCCCCCCCCTCTCTCTCTCTCTCTTTCTCCCTCTCTCTCTCCCCCCCTCTCTCCCCCCTCTCTCTCTCTCTCTCTCTTTCATTCTCTCTTTCTCTCTCACTTTCTCTTTCTCTCTCACTCTCTCTTTCTCTCTCACTCTCTTTCTCTCACTCTCTCTTTCTCTCTCACTCTCTTTCTCTCTCACTCATTCTCATTCTAACGGTCTTGCGCTGTAGCCCCTATCCAATATGCTGTGATGCAGTCTTCCCCCTTGAAGGTAGTGGCCACATACTCATTGCTTTTCTATGCCTGCCTCTTATCCAGGGTAACCAGGGTGGGCAACTCCAAGGGCCACCAAAAGGTCAGGTTTTAAGGATATCCCTGCTCCAGCACAGGTGGTGCATCTCCGACTGAGCCACTGATTGAACCACCTGTGCTGAAGCTGGGATATCCCGAAACCCTGACCTCTTGGTGGCCCTTGAGAACTGGAGTTGGCCACTCCTGGTTTAGAATAGAGCTTGTTCCTTTTAGCGAGACACTCCCTGAGAATAAAGACCTTTCCTGAAGTGTAGTCTGCATTGTCGCGGTGTATGTTTTATGCCGGTATTTGTGGTATCTTGTGAGCCTCAGGAGAAAAACAATTTGGGGATAAAAGGAAAGCGATGCATGGTTAGGAAGATATGCAACATTCCTCTGCCTATAAATGATGATAAATGCAAAAAGAGATGCGTTTCCTACTGAGCCACTTTTTTATTTAACTGTTTATTTAAACTGCGACTGCACAGAGGAGAGATTTGCTCCCCGTCCACCTGTACTGTGCAACTGGAACTCACGCTGCTAAAAGTAATTGGTGCTTGATGTTCATAGAGAAAATGGGACCAGGCTGGGTGTTGGGTAGAAGAGGAGCAAATAAAAATATCAATTGTGAGCACATTCACGTCTGACTGGTCTGCATCCCTGCCTTCCCCCATTATCTGTTTGTGTTAAACTCTAGTCCGCAAGCCCCCCAACAGGTCACGTTTTCAGGATATTCTAGCTTCAGCACAGGTGGCTCAATCGGACTGAGCCTCTAATTGAGCCACTTGTGCTGAAGCAGGGACTGATTGGGCCACCTTTGCTGAAGCACAGATATCCTGAAAACCTGACCTGTTGGGGGTTCTTGAGGACTGGAGTTGAGCACCCCTGTCCTAGCATACAATGCTTCCACTGCAGCTTGGGATTCTGGGAAATGACACAAATTAGTATTTTAGAAGGTATAAGAGCAACAATCTCTGATGCTGAGGCAGCCTCACCTTTGGTCCCACAAGCAGAACTGCATAAAGTATAGCACAAGATACATATATATATATATATATATATATATATATAAACACACTATATATATAATGTTTTTATTTATTTATTTTTACAAAAGGCCAACATGTTCGTTTTATGCAGTGCCATTTTAGAAGACGGTGTCCTTTCTATGTATCTTGTGCTATAATTTTATATATATATATATATTTATACATACACACCTGTAGATTTGGAGTACCAGGATAAAATTCATATGACCGTTGACCACTCATTTTGATCTCTGTGTCTGATTGTGTGCTCATTTGCATGTCATTTCCCAGAATCCCTTGCTGCAGCAGAAGCACTGCATGCTATGATGTAATGGGGGAAAGCAGGGTTGCAGACCTGTCTGAGACATGTGAATGTGCTCACAAGTGCTATTTTTATTTTTATCTTATACAAAACAATTTGATGTCCAGTTGTATATAAAAAGGAAAAACACACATAGTACAATAACGTTTTCAAAATAGGTACAATTATTAAAGAAATAGATCGTTCACTCACATATTCCGTGAGTGATATTGGTAGTTCGGTTGTGTAGAGTAACCAACTCGTGTGTATATATCTTCAAAACACTTGCGTGACGACGTCCATCAGAGCCAGGTGTGGAGGGACAAAGGGAGGCGATTTCCACATATGAAAAATAGAGAGGACACAAAATTAGTGCAGATTGCTTTATAATAAATTCGGTAAAAAGTAATAAACTCACAAGCAAGCGGTTTATACAGGCGATGAGACCACCCAGAGTCGGGCAATGGAGGAAAGACAGCACTCCCTCTTTCACTGGTAATTCGCCCCCAGCGGCTATCCACACGGGAAGATGGTAATGTCCAGGGAAGGAAGAACCAAATCTTGGCCAGGAAATCCTCCAAACTAGTCCACCAACCACTTTGGGGTCTTCAAAAAGTCTGCGTTGCTCACCCTACGCTTTTATCCCCGAGGAAGCGAAACGCGAAGGGTGAGCAATGTAGACTTTTTGAAGACGCGTGGACGCAGTCCAAGGTTGATAAAGGGGCGATTTAGAAGAGAGAAATATATTCTGAACTCTTACCATTCAGGTAAACTGGAATCTGGCAGGTACACAAGTGTAAACACGTCCTGTTTTATTACTAAATACTAAAAAAATAAAAAAAATACAGTTTGTTATAGACTGGAACCTAGTCTTAACCAGATTTCTTAATATATAATAATGATGTATTGAGCTATTTTCTGTTGGAGAAATAAACAAGCCTTGATCTATATAAAAGTAATACTGTATAGTGATCATATTTAAATGTAAAAAGCAATATTACTTCCACTAGGTGGCACTCTAGTTTAACGATTTTTATATTTCACAGGTATTTTACACAGGAAATAAAAATACCACTTATGAGGACATTCACAATAATAATAATAATTATTATTATTATTATTATTTATATTGCGTTTTTCTCCCAATGGGACTCAAAGCGCTTTACAGTTACAAAGAGGAAAATAGAAGAAGACATTTAAGGTTATGAGAGCCCAAACACAAGGAAAGATACAATACAGGATGGGACTTTGCTGCAGCTATTAAATGCCGGACAGGTTGTGGATCATTAATTAAATCCCTGGGTAAACAGGTCGCTCTTGAGCCTGTTTTTATAGATTCCCAGAGAGAGGGGCCTCTCCAACTGTACGAGGTAGATTGTTCCAGAGTGGGAGCAGCGGGGCTATAATTTCGGGCCCCAAGGCACGTTACGGAGAACTGTTCCGAGTTCTTCACCTGCAGATCGAAGTGAGAGAATGGGAGTGTAAGGAACGAGTAGCTCCTTTCCGACCGCTGGGACACTGGTCATGTGGTGGCAGTGAATGTTTTCCCCATTATCTCTTGGCATATAATGCTTCAACTTCAGCCAGGGATTCTGGGTTATGACATGCAAATGAGCAATCATATGTATTTTCTACTGTGCTTTTTAAATGTAAGATGAGTGTAATAGATTTTCATATTTGGCTTAGAAAGCCATTCTTCTAACGACACAGATGTCAAGAAGAGAAAGCAGACATTCCAATGTTTTTCTTCTAATTTAATGACAGTGAGGATGTCTATCCGTGTACGACTGCTGCAACTTTTAGTGAAATTGTTGACATTCAAAATTATTGAAGGAACATGTATACAGTACCATATACCAGGGGTTCCTAGGATCCCTAAAGGGTTCCCTGACATTTTCAGGTAATTTGAACATTTGTACCAAATACAGAAGAATTTACAATGCATCTGATCTCAGACACGCTATTAGAGTGGGTTGGGGTTCCTTACAATGCATCTGATCTCAGACGCGCTATTAGAGAGGGTTGGGGTTCCTTACAATGCATCTGATCTCAGACGCGCTATTAGAGAGGGTTGGGGTTCCTTACAATGCATCTGATCTCAGACGCGCGATATTAGAGAGGGTTGGGGTTCCTTACAATGCATCTGATCTCAGACGCGCTATTAGAGAGGGTTGGGGTTCCTTACAATGCATCTGATCTCAGACACGCTATTAGAGAGGGTTGGGGTTCCTTACAGTGCATCTGAGGTCAGACGCGCTATTAGAGAGGGTTGGAGATTCATAAAATTTTACAATATATGTACCGAGTCTGTATTCCCCAATCTAATAGGTGTGCATTTTCAGATGCTGAATTTGAAAGCTCTATGTGTTTTTTGTTGTTGTTTATTTTGAAGTACCAACCTCAAAAAGGAAATGCAAGTAGAGCAAACCTTTGTGGGTGCTACATTGGCGTGCCAGCGGGCCAAGAACGAATGTAGAACTGGTATACAAAAATACTAATAAAAGTCATTTGTTAATACGAGCGTTAGTATATATATTGTGCCTGATGTGTTGCCACTGTGAAAATGACTTGAATGGGCTGAGGGCTGAGGTCATTTCATCTGTTAGTTCAGGAAGCATCCTGCTGCTTCCTATTGTACAGCCAGATAGCTCCTGTGGCATCTCCGGGCTGAGCAAACACCTAAACAATTTTGCTTTTAGGCAGTGTCCCCAGCAGTGCTGCTTTGTGCTGGAACTGCTCCCAGCCCCTTCTTTTCCATGGAAGGAACATGCTGTGCGCTCCTCCTGTAGATATGTAAACCGTAAAACAAAACTTTTTGCCATATTGTAGGCACATGCTTATTATTTTAATAGTACTGTCATCATTATTGTACAGGGGAAAACAGCACAAATATCTATTAACTTTTCCGTGGATCCTCATTGGGAGAACACAGACGCAGGTGCTTGGCCACTTGCCAGCCTACTAATGGGTATCATGGTGGGGGACCTCTATTGTTACTTGGCCTTAATGGGATGGTGCAATAGTCCAGACCTGACAAACACGCGGCCGGTGGGTCGCATACAGCCCAATAAGATTTGTGTGGCCCGGAGGGAGGGAGTTTGGTCGGGAGAGAGAGAATGAGGGGAGACCGATGGGGGCGAGGGGGAGGTGAGAGGGGTTGGGGGGGGGGGGGGAGGTGAGAGGGGTTGGGGGGGGGTGAGAGGGGTGGGGTTATAGTGACTATGCGAGTCAGCTACTTTTTCTTCCTTCCGACCCTCTGATGATGCAGCCCGAGTCTTGCAGTCGGATTTAAGAATTCGCCCCCAACATATTCTGAGTTTGACGGGCCTGCGCTACACTGTATCGTACATGTAAAGATTCGGAGAGCCCCCTGAAGATGTCATTGAGTTGAACAGCACTGTCCACGTTATACGATTTATCATAAAGCGGGAGACACAGAGACGCGTAGTAGTAACCGGGCGTTCCCAGCATGCAGCTCTGCGCGTAGTACAACAATATCGGCACTACAAAGCTTTGCTGCCAGAGGGGCAGAGTGATCCTGTCCCAAGTAGCATTGGATCTCAAGGGTGCAAAATGATTTTTAAATTATTAGGAGACAGAATTTGGGTTACGCCTCATTTTTGGAGCTTTAATAAACTCTGAGGACTTTCGGGGCTATTCTAAGATTACACATTTTTAGCATAGGTCTAACAGCTGCAGAAATGATGACTTTTACAATAATGTAATATTGTGCACAGACTGGCGGACAATGTCAGGCTCCTGAGTGCTTCCACTATTCCTCTCTTTGATTTTTTATTTATTTATTAGTCTTATATTTGTTTGTGGGTGAGCGCCAAAGTTTCTGTTTTTTGGGTGGAGTTTCAATGAGCATTTCATGGGGCTGGGGGGTAATTTCCCCCCCTCCCCCCCCACCCCTCTTAGGTGAGAAGCAGACGGTCTACATAGCCGAACCATATTAATTTCCGCTCCGGGGCCCCTGCTTCCCAAGATACCTCCAAAGATGCCCCGGGTCTTCATACAGGTTTTAAAGGTCACGCGAGCCAATAGGAAGGTGCGATGGATGACATTGCGGCTTCCTATTGGTCCGCGGCACGAGGGACCTTTCAAACCATCCATATTGTTCACCCAGGAGAGCACAGTTGTACCTTAGGAAGTAAGAATCTCGGGGGGCAGGGAGTCCCTGGAGCTGAAATGAATGGGGTGCAGCTGCAGAAGACCCCCTGCCTCATGCAGAGTACAACAATACAAACACTTGTTTACCTAGGCAGAACCCTACATTTGAGATGTGAGTTGCAACATCATACATTTTTTTTTCACCACAAAAGGGTTCTGGAAAGTCTGCACTTTTATCTGAAAAGCCCCATTGTTAAAGCAATCAGGCACTTGGATGTGGAATATTCATAAATGTCTATAAGGTGTCCTAGGAAGTCAGAGCTGGAGGAGACTTACGGTGTCCGCAGCCACCACATAATGATTTATTGTTCCAAGAGAAGGTGCGTTGCAGAGGTAAGGGAGGTGTAATTGGTGAGTAAATAAGCTTTGTGTATTAGCTGTCTGCAGTAAGGTGCCAAACAGGCCATTCCCTCTTTGATGGTACAATTTGCAGGTTGGAGCACGCTGCTTCCCCTAAATCATGTAGCCGCATTTCAGCAGAACATTTGGAAGCAATTTAAGCGCGTGCCAAATGTTTGTTCAGCCAAATTATCACCTTGGTATAGTTTTTGGAGGATTTTTAATCTTTGACAATACAAATCTGAGGCAGGAACCCTGCATCATTTCAGATACCATTGCAGTGGCATACTGCAACACAACATCTTGGTGGAAGACTGCCATTTTTAAAATAGCCAACTACCACAAGCGGCAATTCGCTGTATTTCCTTGTATTTGATAATTTTAGGCTTTGTACAGCGTTTCTTTCCTTTCTTTGTTGTCAGAGTTGCTGCTTGTAGAATGATTCTGTGAGGCCGTGAGTTTGGCTTCATAAACCCTCTGGAGTCTCTCTCTCTTGAATAAGGTAGACATGTTAAAGATAAAATGTAGGTGAAGGCTAACATACGTTGTTTTACATGGAGGCAAATTGGTCTCGGGTCCCAGGCCTAGAATACGTAAAGGCCTTAGTTTGAGTCAGTTGCTGACAACTAATCGTACCTTTTTCAGCCCACATAGCAGTCTCAGGAGGCCAGAGGATTAGGCAACAAATCCACCTGCCGTGGGCCACTTATAATATAAAAGTTTTGTTTAAATTTACATTTTTTTTTTTTTTTTTTTTTTGTAACTCCAATTTTATTGAATTGTAGAACAGCATACAACATATTTTTTTACATCTTGCACATCCGACAATATCAATACAAAATCTAAAATTCAAGGCTGGGGGTGTGTCACTTGTCCACTCTCCCTTTTTCTGTATCATGTGTAGCGCCTCTCCATCTTGACTAGGAATTAGGGCTGCAATATACAGCGGGGGCCGCACGTTCCTATGCGAACGCGCGTGCACGTGCCGCATGCTTTTCATGTATATAGTGCCGGGAGCTGCAGGTAATGTATATGTGTGTCTGTGTATGTATGTGTGAGTATATGTGTGTGCATGGGTTGTGTGAGTGAAAGTAAGTCCTAGATAAGATTTTTTTAAAGAAAAAAAACTTTAATAAATATTTTTTTTTCTTCTGCAATTATTTACACACACACGCATCCATACAAACACACATCCACGCATACATACATACATACACACACATACATACATTTGAGCACAGGCAGCGGCGCGAAAAGATGAATTTCCTCATCTTCGCCGCTGTCTGTCGGCTCCCCTCTTCCTGCCGTGCGTGCGCGCGGCCCTTCTATAGAAAGGCTGACTGACGTCAGCCAACTAAAAATCCGCGCACGCACCAGGCACTATAGAACGTGCCTTATGCTTCCCATGCAGCCCCAGCCTCCCCCCTCTCCTACTGGGTCCAAGCCCTACCTATTCACACCCATGTATCCGACTGCCAGTCAAAGGAGAACGCATTCCAACATAAAGCACGATTGTATCACGATTCACCCCTGGTATATCTGCTTGTACCAGCCCACCAATGTAGACAAACTTTTTGGAATTTAGAGCCAGTGTCAATAACCAAACCCGTACATTTTTCCATCTGGCATACATGCCAAATTCTATTTCTAATTTTAGGAATGGATGGGATTTCTCTCTGTTTCCATAATGCTGCCTACATTTTCATTTTTGAGTGCACATTGAATTGATCACCACTTCCCCCACCACTGTTCAACCTCTCACCCCTCCCTCCCCCCCCCCCCCTCTCTCTACTGACTGCGTTGTGTGGTTGGTCTGGATTTTGCTTCCTAGAAGGATGCCCACAGTGCACAGGCTGAATCCACCAATGGAGGAGGGACCCTGTAAAGCAGAGAGGGCTTCACCTTCGTGGGCTTTGATGTTGATCCTAATCCCGTTAAGCTCTCGGTGCCTGAATACATGGCTCTGATATGCGTCTGACAGCTGGCTCAATTCCCCGAAGCATTATCACAAGTGTCCTGAGACCGGCTCCTCCACGTGTGCAGCTTCCCTTGCAGATAGGGATTGCCCGCGTGGGATAAACAGCGGAAAGAAACTCATTAACCAGAGCACTTCTTTTTGTTTGTCGGACTGCAGCCTGGGCGACTTGGTATTTTATTACAACGTGCATATTGTATTGTGCGTCTTTATTTATATAGCGCCATTAATGTACATAGCGCTTCACAGCAGTAATACACGTGGTAATCAAATAAATAACAGATAATATAAATAACAGAACATGGGAATAAGTGCTTTAGACATTAAGGAAGAGGAGTCCCTGCTCCGAGGAGCTTACAGTCTAATTGGTAGGTAGGGAGAACGTACAGAGACAGTAGGAGGGAGTTCTGGTAAGTGCGTCTGCAGGGGGCCAGGCTTTATTCTCAAAAACAAAATGTCAGTGATATTATTGTCCCCGGGAGAGCGTGCATTTTCACAGTTACGTTATTTCGTCCTTCCCTCCAGGCCGCTGTGAAAGTGTCCTATTCAGTCTTGTGAAAATGGGGATTATGTCAATGAATATTTGCAGGGTTTATTTTTAAAGATGGCTGCCATTGGGATTTTTTTCTTTTTCTTATCCCAGCAATCTTCCCCCAGAAGCGTGTATGAGTTTAACTCATGTAATGTTATTATCTTAAACCCTATACATGTCTTGCTGGGGGGGAAAAAAACAAAAAAAACTACTAAACCTTTATAGGACCGCAATAGGTTCTGGAGATCGCTTCATTTTAACCTCCCGGACACTTAATATTTAAAATGTTTGTATATCCTGAACAAAGCGCTCGGTTTCAAAAATAAAAACCGCTTTGGAAAGGGCTAGTTGAAATCTCTTTAAAAAAAAATTAAAAAAAGATAGATTTAGGTGTGTGTGTGTGTGTGTGTGTGTGTGTGTGTGTGTGTGTGTGTGTGTGTGTGTGTGTGTGTGTGTGTGTGTGTGTGTGTGTGTGTGTGTGTGTGTGTGTGTGTGTGTGTGTGTGTGTGTGTGTGTGTGTGTGTGTCGAGAGAGAGAACAGACCCGCATCCACAAGACTGCACAATAAAGGTAACCAATAAACTGACTTAATAATAATATATACTCAATAAGTATGTCAGTGGTGCTATGGGGCCAATAATAAATGAGAGGAGAAAAGAAGCCCACGAAATAAGCACTCTGGTATACCGTTGGCAATATCAAAATTACATAACTTTATTAGATGTCACAAAAAAAGGATAAAAGATAGCACATAAATTTTAAAACAAGGCATAGATCCCCTCTGTGTAAATCAAAACAGTATGCTGACTACAGCGCCCGTCAGGTCCCTTAGGAACACTGAAAGAAACCAGGGAGTAAATTGCAAATATCCCTGGTTTAAATACAGCAGACAGTGCTACTCTGTGGCAGATGGCAGGTTACCGAGAGTGAACCACCCATATACAGGCAGTCCTCGGTTATCCGACACAATGCGTTACTCAAAATGGCGTTGTAAAGCGAAACACATTTTCCCATAGGAACACTGTTTAAATGAAAGGTTCCGTTCCTGAAGGCATTTTTAAAGCTAAAATACACCAAATATTTTACGCAGACAATAAGATATGCAGCACACACACAAATGATATAGTGTATATACTGTATTATATATATAATATAACATAATATATAATATAATATAAAGATATAATATATTATATAGTATAATATAGTATAATATATATATTATATACACATAAACAACTTTGCAAAGCGTCGTAAGAGCGTTGGATAAGCCGCTTTGGCGTTGTATAAATGAACATAGGTATGCATTGCATAGCGTTGGATAAGCCATTCGTTGTAAAGCGAAGCGTTGTAAAATGAGGACTGCCTGTATAAAGAATGTGGAAATGTTGGAACCAGAATCACACATGAATATAAAGTCTCTTCAGAGATGTCATAGGTATGATAACCTAATGGGTTTGATACCAGAGATTAAACACAATGGCAATGCAAAAACCAGTCCTGTTGAGGAGACAGTAAGCAAGTAGATAGATCCAAATTAAATGGACCACAGTCCTGAGGTGTGTATAGCCTCACAGCGTCATCTAGCGCACATATGAAAAAATAACAGGGCAACCATGAGACGGCAGCACTGATGGAAATATTTACGTCTACCAGGAGGGGGAGAGACCAGGGGATCCTGACCACCTGACCCACTCCAACGCGTTTCGGCACCAAAGCCTTCAACTGGGAGTGGTGGGGTAGGCAGAATAATATGCACTATTTAAAGAGGGGGATTTTCGCGCCAAAATTACAAAAAACAGTTGATAACAAGACCTAACACATACCTCCTGTGTGATCGTATGAAAAGCACGGCCATTGTTGCCAATGCGCATGCGCCAAATGACGTCATAGACACCTTGCATCTCACCTTGGGACGCACGGCCATTGTATCCCTAGTCTCCATGCTGTAACAGTATGCGCGGCCATTGTTGCCTCTGCGCGTGCGCAAATTGACGTTACTAACATCGTGCGCTCCAACTTGGAACGCACGATAAGGACACCCCATGCGCATGCGCACGCGCAAGCATAAGCGGAGAATCCGAGTTTAAACGGGATAGCTTATAACCAAAAGAGGTTGTGTGTGAGAAATGAAGAGGGCAATAAGTGTAATCCTATGGAGATAGGGAGGAGCATACACTATAATAATATGTCAATAGTGTCCAAAAGCTCATACTCTTAGAATAATACTATCTGGTAATGCCTAGGATATATATCACTTCCAAAAGTATACACAATAAACATAATTTTCATAAAAATAGAGGTGCAAAGAAGAAAGCACTAGATGCTGTTGGCAATGAACAAAGATTCTCCAATATCCACTAGAATGATGTAAATAATTTCTTCAAAATCCATATTTCAACTAATGTAAATGGTACCTCCAAAAGAGGAAGAATAATAATTATTTACAAATATTCAACACAAATGCATAGAAGAAATCCAATGTCCTATCAGGTAAGATAATGAAAGGTCAGAATGTCAATCCCTTTTCCGGTGACTCCAGAATATCAGTCTCTTTTTTCCGGTAACTCCAGAATTTATCCAGAAGATGGTCATGTCCAAAAAGTCAAGGTTATATTTCCTTATCAAGATGTACAACAATAAAATACATCTCAAAATATATACAACAAACCTACAAAAGGTGGTCATGTAAGGCGATTACAAAAACATAGAGAAGCCCAGGTAGTCATTAAGACCCCGTGGAATCATAGAGTCCATTTGGACTATCCACCTGGACTCCATATGTAGCAAGGCCTTCTCCATATCCCCACCCCGAATTCCCAAGGTAACTTTCTCTATTGCAACGGCCTTCAGGAGAGTATAATCAGAACCATGCAACAGAAGGAAGTGTCTGGCCACCGATGTGATCTTTTTGAACATATATATATATATATATATATATATTACTATGTGCAAAGCTTATAGGGGTCCATGTCAAAATGGATTTGAAGCAAAAGGTGGCACTGTGTGCTCATTTGCATGTCATTTACCAGAATCTCTTGCTGAAGTGGAAGCACTGTGTGTGCTGGGTGATAATGGTGAAAGGCAGGGTTACAGACTTGTCTAAGATATGCAAATGAGCATACAGTAATATTTCAGTTTGATATATATATATATGATATATATGATATATATATATGATATAGCTATACAGTATGTATAGCTATATATAGATTAGAGTGGACTGCTGCTTTAAATCTCTGAAAAGTATTTACTCCTCTCATTGGTATTGCGGTAACAATTCGGTATCACCCTGGTAGCAGTCATGGTGCTCTCCAAATGAAGACACGTGGTTCCCAATTTGAAATGCTAATAACCGTGACCCCCTATAGACTTTCACAGGTTCCTTCTCCTTAAAGCGTTGGTGATAAAATCTGCAGCTTTAGAGAATCTAGGTGGAGATCTCCCCATCGGTGACTTGGAGTCCTGTGCAGACAGAATGCAGATGTCGAATAAGAGATAATGCAACTGCCTAGGACCCTGTCCACACTAGCAATTATTAATACATGACATCTTGTAATGTTAAAACAAACAAACAACACGAATCCGATCTTACACAGGGAATAATATTCTTGATTGTTGGTAAATATATGTCAATGTTACCAGCTTCTTTGTTATAGTCTGTTGTGTGGATACAGTATTGTTTTCCTGAATCACTGTTCTATATCAGCAAGCATTGTTCCGAAGCGACTGACCTACGTTTTAAAAGCTGCTAACCTTATATTAACCATGTATCTTAAAGTTTGGAATAGCAATTACAAGAGTCGAGAAGGTATTAAACGGTTTGCCGCATTGGGTTCTCATATAGGGGAGTAGGGTGGCCAGGTGGCTTCTCCAAAAATACTGGACTCAATGGTGAAAGGTGCGTCAGGTCACTATGACTAGGGAGGAAATACCGGACACATACATGTCCAGTATTTCAGTACCTCTCATTTTTTACTGGACAGAGTATCCAAATACAGGACAGTCCGGTTCAATACCGGACACCTGGCAACCCTAATAGGGAGCCCTGGAAACTTAATTGGTGGTCACCAAAAGGCTTCAAAATTCACTTTCATCGGATGTCTTTTGCAGTCGGTGGTTTTGTACCGCTGCCAGCATATCATTTTTAAAGTCAGATTTAGTTTGTTTGTTTGTTTGTTTTTTAAACACTAAACATATACAGAAATACATTGTTTTACAGCCCTAAGTACAGTGATATTTCAAACCCCTATTAACATTGAAGTGGTTAGCAATAATCTATTTATTTATACAATCTTTTACCAGGCTGTAATACATTGAGAGCGACCTCTCGTTTTCAAGTATGTCCTGGGCACAGAGTTATGATGACAAATACATGGTTACATTAAACAAACAGGGATATTCATTATATTGAAAGAAATTGCATGAACAGTTGCAGATAATATATGTAACAGATAAGGAAATATTTGAAAACTTTTTTATTATATAGTGTCTTTATCTCCCAGTGCCTCAGTCACCGAACTTTAGACTCTTTGGACTAGAAATGAATAGGTTTTTTTTTGCTCCGTATCCACTATTAGCCCAACATGGTAATTAACGCTATTTAAACACTGACACTTATGGGGCTTTAATAATGGGGAAATAATTTGAAAGAAAAATATCTTCACTTAAAAGGTTGTAGTGTAAGAGGGAAGAGAACTCACAATTAGACTAAAATCCAGCCACGCGTGCTTGATGACGTCATGGTGTCCAGGTCTAAACGAGTACAAAAGCCAGCACTCCCGTGGACATTAGGAGGGAGTTAATTAAGGTGGATCAATTTTAATAAACTCCCTGCAAATGTCTACGTGAGTGCTGGCTTTTCTACTCTCTACTTCACTTAAAGTTTACATGTGAGAATGGTATTGGTGTGTGATTGGTGAGAATTATATAAATGTTGGTCAAGTTTCTGGTTACTTTGTTATACGTTGAAGATCCCTCCACAGTTGGCAATAAGTGGACATAGCAGATAGAAAGTCACAGAACCAATATAATGGTCCATAACCAATCTCCCAATCATACATGCCCGGATAAAAAAATTGGGAGATCATTACTGCCATGCTTAATCATCTTATTGGTCCAGAAGCGTAGACTTATGGAAGGTGGTGATGCCTTTTAATCGACCCAAACAACATTACTTTCAAAATCTAATAATAATAACTTCATATAGGGCAGGGGTGTCCAATTTCGATTCTCAAGGGCCACCAACAGGTCAGGTTTTAGGGATATCCCTGCTTCACCACAAGTGGCTTAGTCAATGAAGGGATATCCTTAAAACCTGACCTGTTGGGGGGGAGGGAGGGGGTCTTGAGGACTGGAGTTGAGAACCCCTAGGTTAACGTATTATCCTATGGGAAGCTTTCAAAAATGTATAGGACAGTAGCCACTTTGGGGAAACAGGTAGGCATGGGAGGGTTAATTGCATTTTCTTTTCCTCCGCCCTCTCCAACCGAGCTCTTCTGATTTTGATATTTTGACAATACTGGCTCATCTCCCCAAACAGGTGAACTTCCATTTACACCCCCCGCAGGGGGCGTGGGGGTGCCAGGCCACTATTGTACACTGGACCTTTTCCTGTAAGAACACCCATCTGTCCCCTTTTAGGGCTGGTTGCCTTGTTTGTGCTGGGATGCTGTACTATTGCCTCATTAACATGTGTACAGCTGGGGCTGAAAGTCTCTTGCCAAGCTATTCAGGGAGAGGAAAGGATCTTGTTTGCCCCATTCTGCAGATAAAGGTGTGATGTGGTAATTGAGGCAGGACTCCTGCAGGCTTTAAAAGTAGTTGATCTAAAAACAAAATCCTGAATGTACAAACTTGATTTGTTGCCACCAATATTTATGATGGGGTTATAATAATGTATGTACCAGACATAACCCATTTTGAGGCATTGTTACTCCTCCTCATAACCTTTAGCAAGTTACCTTACCTCTGCCACCAAAAAACTAGATATCTCTTAATGGCCTCTTGTACCTGTAACGCTCTGTGCAAAGTTGCTGCTATATACACAGCTCAAGCCCCTTATAACGCTGCGCTTGGGGTCCAAAGAATCACATCGCGTTATAAGCGGATCGCGTTAGAAATAATGTACAATTGTATGCATTGTACAATAAAGTATTTAAGATACCAATACTCGTGTTGTAAAGTATTCATACATAGGAAAATTGGGAGCCGCGCTTGCATCGCGTTATAAGCGGATTCGCGTTGTAACGGATCGCGTTATAACGGGGTTGAGCTGTATTACTTCTGGTACTGTAACAGCACCCTGTTTTAACACCCTCCCCTCAAACCTGAAAATAAGCCACTGGTTCCCAACTCAAGTCCTTAATGACTTCTACTAGGCCAGGTTTTAAGGTTATCCTTCCATGAGCGCAAGTGGCGCAATCATTTTGAGTGGAACTACCTGTGCTCAAGCAGGGATAGCCAGGAAATAGGGCCTGTTATGGGGCTCTTGAGGTATGAAGTTGGGGATCATTGCTATAATCTAAATCTCTCATAATCGCATAATAAATAATAATAATATAATAATAATAAATGTTTGTTCTTGTATAGCGCTGCTAGTTTTACGTATGCGCTTTACAGAGACATTTTGCAGACACAGGTCCCTGCCCTGTGGAGATTGCAATCTGTGTTTGTTCGTTTTTTGGTGCCTGAGGCACAGGGAGATAAAGTGACTTGCCCAAGGTCACAAGGAGCCGACACCGCGAATTGAACCAGGCTCCCCTGCTTCAAACTCAGTGCCGGAGTTGTGTCTTTTACTCACTGAGCCGCTCCTAACTTAGGATACATTATATAGCGCTTTTCTCCCAATGGTACTCAAAGCGCTTCACAGTTAAATGACTGCAGCATTTGTCTGTCCGTTATGTGTAAGCCCACTGCAGATGCAGAATGGATTAAGTGGCGACTTGGCAACGCTAGTGCATTTACTACGGGTACATGCATCGGGTCGGTGCCACCTCTGCAAAGATGGTACGGCATTGCTCCCCCATTGTTAACCTCTTCAGTGCCGGACGGAACTGTATTATGTATGCATATTGCAGGGCCCTCCTGCAATGGAGTTCCATGGGTGAGTTGGGACCTTGTAGACATCAGCAATGGGTGATTTAAATGAATGCCTTTTCCACTCCCTTCTCCCCATCATCTGCATATGTTCTTCGGCTAGCGCACTGCATTCAATCCTCATCTCCCTTGGATACTGTATTGACTCTGCGGTATGTCCTTACATCCTTCTGCTATTGTAGGAAAATGAGACACAGCTATAATTTTTTATGGCCCCTTGTTCAGTGGCTTGCTCGTCAACAGATGCTTTTCACCTACATTTATTGTCTGGGTATTTGATGCACTTATGCTCGTGTTAAGCGGTTTAGTGTCTCTGCTTAGCAGCCGCTTATTACAGACGTATGGTGACACGCACAAGAAGGTAACGTGACTTGCCCAAGGTTATAAGGAGCTTGCTACTGAGAATTGAGCTAGTATGGGAAAAATTGTAAGAATCAGCTCTCCTGCTGCATAGAGAGGTTAAAAATACATAATGGTGCGAGGAATCAAATGTAAGCACTAGAAGGTGGGAACCCTCACCCAGGAAGATCAAAACCAAATCAATAAGAATCGGTCATTTACTGAATATCTGAAAATAGCATATAATATGAATCACGTGTAACCCCAAAACGGAGCTCAGAAATAAAGTGCAGTGGCGGCATAGTGACATGTGCAATAATGACAAGATAATGATAAATACTTCTCTAAGTTCCTATTCGGAATCAGATTGTACAAACATTTCTTAGCATTGGTGCATTTGGCCTTTTTTACCACTTTATGTAACTTGGGTATATGTCACCATTGTATATACACTGGCAGTAAAATGATTAACCTGCCTATGTTTCACATGATCAACCTATGAGAGTGTGAGGCAATTACATGCATGGTGAATAGTGTAAATATATAATATTTAGATACATTTTATGCGCTAAAATACCATAAATTCCAGATTATAACGTTCAATATCTGGTTATAAAGGTTACACGTTAAAATATTCCTCTCTGAATGCACATACGATGCTTCTGTAATAGCGCCTTGATGTGTCTGTGTGTTCTCAAAAATAACATTTTTGTAGAGTCTGCACCTTTAGGGTATAATTATACAGTGGCCAAAAATGGTGGGGGGGAGACGGCCACCTCACAGACTTCTGGGTAAAATAGACTTGCAAATAGATGTTACAACAAACAAGTTCTGTATCTTCCAGGGCACGCGTCTGCCGGTTGCCTCTCTGTTCTCCTCTTTCGCTCTAAAAGCCCCATTTCCGTCCTCCCCCGAACACCCGGCTCCTGTGAGGGAATATTTTAAAAGGTTATATCTGTCTCTGCTGGAGACAGTGGTTGATCTAGAAAGATCAAGTGTTCACTGGTGTACCACTATGCGTACCAACACCTTTGCTGTGTGAAGCACCTGCAACACTTTGGCAACCAATATATTGCAGGCCTCTCTCCGCCCTTGTAGTGGTAATGACCCCTTCACGGTCAAAGGTTCCAGCATTTCTGGCCCAATTGGCAACCAGAAGAGGAAATGTGTAACGACAACAAAACATATGAAAAAGCAAATTAGGGCTTCGCTGTTCTCTTTATTTATAAACAGACGTTTTTACAGGTCCCCACATGGCCGCTACACATGATCACCCTTATAGGTCAAGTGTGTTAAACGACCTGTAAAGGCCAAAGCACTCAATTGCATCTGCATGTCTCACACAGGATCCCTAAGGCTGTTATTTTCTTTGAAGGTCTTGGGGATACTGTGTGAGACTTGTAGATGCATTTGAGTCTTTAATAATACTAATAATAATACTACTATTTATATAGCACTGACATTGTAGCAGTCAGAATGATTAGTGACACAAAGTGGTTTTGGCGTCCTGAACATTAAGAATTACGTGTGTGTGTGTGTGTGTGTGTGTGTGTGTGTGTGTGTGTGTGTGTGTGTGTGTGTGTGTGTGTGTGTATTTGTTTTTTTTTATACTGAGCGCACTTTCTATTTTCTCTTTCGTATAAAATATTTCACATTTTCTTCCATAGATTCGGGTGGCTTATCTGATGTCATTATTTGATGTCTAAAAACTACTTAAACACGCATAGAAGCTGGATATTAAGAGACCTGTCAAAAGTATTTTCAAGGAGATAGCAAATTGAAATATCTGAAATGTGTACAGTTTAGGAGACCTGGTATTTAAATATCTTGTTTTACCTAAAACGCTTGTTTGTTTTGTTTTTTGTCTTCACAGGGAAGGCGACCGTTGCAAATATAGATGATGATATTGACTTCCTAGCTTCCTTACTTAACAAGCAGGACCCTCACCAAGTACAGTTGGCACAGAATGGTAAGTCACACGTAATAATATAGCACAGGCATGGAAAAGAAAATAGGACAAAAAGGGAATGGGGGGCTGCCTCCAGATTGGGCAGTTAAATATTCAGTACTCGCAATTTACTCGTTGTCTCTGCCGCAAGTGCTCAAACTTCCAAAGCAAGCGGAGATCAAAAGAAGAAACGAAAGAGGAGAAGGCACTCCAGTGGGCTTGGCTTTGTCGATAACTGGTCCAAAGCAGGATCGAAACGTTGGTTCTTCAATAAATCTGCACATTTTTTTCAAATGCCCACTGACGTGCCATCTCCTCCTTCATTTCTTCAACCAGATTGGGCAAGGCAGTCTTGTTATCACACCATGCACTAAAGCACTGGCTATTGCAGTATAATATCCAATGATTTAGCAGATACTGTTTACAGAAGAGTAGCACGATTGTGCCCTCTCTTTTGAATGTATGTAACGTGGCAATACCCAGCGGTTATGTATAGAGAAATCCAATAGGACTAAACGTTTCATATGTTTAACATGTTAAATGTAATCTCCCTTCCCCACTGGTGGGTAAATTCTCTATACTGCAAAGTGGCCTCTTCGGCCTACATAGACTGTATCCCTAGGAGGGGAACCTCTGTACCTGTTGCAGGAGATCAGTTGAACTTGCAACTTCAAGCCCAAAATGTGGGGTCTCGCGTACATTTTCTAAAACATGAAAGCAGCAGGAACAACTAGTACATTAATGTAAATACATGGAAACTGTTCATTATATCATTAATAATAATAATTGTTTGTTTTTTGTATAGCGCTGCTAGTTTTTACGTAGCGCTTTACAGAGATATTTTGCAGGCACAGGTCCCTGCCCCATAGAGCTTACAATCTATGTTTTATTTGGTGCCTGAGGCACAGGAACATACAGTGACTTGCCCATGGTCAGAAGTGGCCGACACCGAGAATTGACCCTGCTTCCCCTGCTTTCTAACTCAGTGTCAGAGTTGGTGTCTTTACTCACTGAGCCGCTCCTTCTCTCTTATATAATTAATGTATACAGAGAAGGAGTGGCTCAGTGAGTAACGACACTGACTGGCACTGAGTTTGAAGGGGAACCTGGTTCAATTCCCCATGTCGGCTCCTTGTGACCTTGGGCAAGTCACTTTATCTCCTTGTGCCTCAGGCATCAAAAAATAGATTGTAAGCTCCACGGGGCAGGGACCTGTGTCTGCAAAATGTCTTTGTAAAGCGCTACGTTAAACTAGTAGCGCTATACAAGAACATGCTATTATTATTATACAACTCTGATGTAGCAGGGTACAGGTAAAAGCACAGTGAATCCATGATCGGGAGGTCCGGCCGCCTCCTTTTCAATACATAAGGCACTGAAATAAAGTAATGTTGCCACAGCCATACAGAGCTAGCTCAATGGCAAATGTCACACCTGGCTAATACCCTTTGTAATTTTGCTGTGTCTTATCTCCCTCAGATAACACTACGCCATCACAATCTCATCCTCCCCCAAACGCTCCTCCACAACGACCATCGGGAAGGAGTGGGAGACCCATTCCCACCAAGATGCCAGGGAAGGGCTCCAAAGGGATTTTTAATGATGCTCTTTTATTAGGTAAAGTACTTTCTCTTACACTGTCCGGTCAAGAGGCGCAGCGTCAAGTTACCAGAACTTAGAACAGTGGGGTGAACCAGCAAAAGAGTAGCAGAGGTATAGCAGTATAAGCAGAGCTACATTGTGGTGGGATTCAGGGGTTCTGAGTTCCAACACCTATTTTTAGGGATTAATGAGAAACTTGATTTAGTGATTTGTGAAGTTGCTAGGAATGGAATACTTTTCTTGCGAAAAATTAGGGGAGCATAGGTTGGCACCATAAAAAAGGAAACCGAGAAAAAAAAAGAAAATGGCGCCATAACGTAAAATCACGTTAGCTGCAGGAACTGGTAAAGTCTTGTAGTGACTACTCACATTTTACAAGATATAATCAGGCATATCACACACATGAAATCAATCATTGTTGATCCAGGTGGAAGGAGAGGATCTCGGAGGGAGGAAGGAGAGACACAGTAGTGAAGATTGTAATACAATTTTGTGACCAAGTAAATCCTAAAGATTTTACACTTACAATGTGTGCACTCTTTAACGCAGTGTTAAAATAACAGGACAGGAGTCAGATCTCCTAAATAGGAGACTTTCCCCAGCCTCACCACATCCTTGGATGTTCGTGTCGGCGTCTTGGTTTCACAGCGTCTCCGCGTCTCACGAGCAAGCAAGGTTCTCTGCTACTTCCAATATTGACCGCCCGGGAATTGGAGCGCGTCTCTCGCAGTTCCCTCACGTTTCAGACTGTACACGTTTCGCTGGCGATCAGCTTCCTCAGGACTCAATCAGGGATGGAATACTAACTAGAAGAGAGGGTCAAACGCCTTTTCTGCCACATTTTGTTTATTTGCTCATGGGTAGGGTGACCAGACGGCCCGGATTAGCCGGGACAGGTCAGTTTTTTTGCCCTCTGTCACGGTGTCCTGAAATCTGTGTAAATGTCCCAGTTTCCAGCGCTTACCGGCTGCGCTTGCGTAATGGGCGCTGGCGCGGTCGGCGCTCGAGATTTGCGCATGTGTGACATTTGTCTCTGAGAAAAATATGGTCGCCCTACTCAAGGGTTCTGGCACCTTTATCCTTACAAAAGCACCACTGAGATAGTGTAAACAGGGCCTGCTCAGCAATGTATTCTAGATCAGGGGTGCTAAACTCCAGTCCTCAAGACCCCCTTCCCCCCCCCCCCCCCCACCCCACCACCCTCCAACAGGTCAGGTCTTAAGAATATCCCAGCTTCAGCACAGGTGGCTCAATCAGTCCCTGCATCCGCATAGGTGGGTCAATCGGTGACTCCGTCTTCAGCTGAGTCTCTGATTGAGCCACCTGTGCGGAGGCTGGGATATCCTTAAAACTTGACATATTGGGGGGTCTTGAATTATGGAGTTTATCCACCCCCCCCCCCCCCCCTGTTCTAGATCTTTTGGAACCTAAGGGTTAAGAGAGAGGAGTTGACCAGTAGTGAGCAAGTAAGGAAGGGGGGTGCTTAAGATTCCCAGAGAATGGTCCTAAAAATTGAAGGGACCTACGGTCTGTCCAACACTTACGTAAAACATATGTCAGTTTAAAAGTTTATCCAGTAAAAAGGAAACGTATCTACACCCACTGTTGGCAAAGCTAACTTTAGCATTTGTACATTTTAGTCTGCATTTACTGCAGGAGATAATTCCCCCAAATCCATTCACCCACTTATCCATCCAGCCCTCAGGTAGAAGATGTATCGGATGCAAGTTGATTGCCATATTGTTGTTACAGCCACATGTAGGATAACATAGCATCCTCTTATAGTATTACACATATGGGGGAAACTATTCCACGTCTCACTCCCTTCTAAAATTAAATGTGATGCGGTGCGTCATAATCTCCCCCCAGTTCTAGCTCCTCCAGAGACTCAAGGCCCCCTATGCTGTGAAGCACCTTTGCTCTTGAAGACTTAAGCTCCATTTCAAGTTTAAATGGGGCTGAAATCGATCAGAGCATTTTCAGTAGGGGAAACCGAGCTTCACTGCTACTGCATAAGAACCAGATGTGTGCGGTTCAGCGAAAGGAATGAGGAGGCCTGGGGTTATCCAGCATAAGAGCAATACCTGTATAGCAGTGAAAGATTAGTATTAAAGCTCTGTTTTTGATAGAGAATCACTCTTGAACTGAAGGTGGTCTTTTCCATTAAAAAACCCTGATGAAGGGCTTGCCCCTTTTTAAGAAACAACCCCCCGTTATACTTCCCCACTCCTATTATGAAATTGAGAGGGGGGGGGGGGGAGTGAGATATGATGTTATGATTGCATTGACATTAACTATTGATGTATCTTGATGAAAGCATTGATAGATAATGCCTTTTAATATGCTAAGAAGAATACTGCACTGCTATTTAAAACACTAGAATGTGTGGATTGGCGCTCCCAGTGAGACCGTGCAATTCAGCAAATGATGAATAATGAACTAATATAACATTACTGTGAAGTGTCAAAAAGTAATACATACACACATATAACTTGTGTAACACGCAAAGGGAATAAATAAAGTAAATATGCAAGTGACCAAAAAATATTTAAAAAAAACCTCCACTAAAATCCTTGAGCGAGGAACTGTTTCTCAAGTAGCGAGATATACGTAGTTGTCAGTGGAGTGTAGGACCATAAAAAAGGTAAGAAAATGCAAAGAATAGCACAATAACGTAACACGTTAGCTGTAGAAACTTCCAGTAACTTTTAGAGTGACTACTCACATTTTAAAAGATAAAATCAGGCATATCACAAGTTTAGAGTTCGTCCTTTGTCAATCAAGGTGGATAAGGAGAATCTCAGATGAGATGGAAGGTGAGACACAATAGTGTAGATTGCATAACAAAATGTATATTATCTCAAGAAAAAAAAACCTCGATTTTGCCCTCGCAATAAGTACATGCTTTAACGCAATGATAAGAACGTAACAGACTAGGAGTCGAATCTCCAGAAGCAGAGACTCCATCTTTACCACTTCCGTGAGTGTCTGCGTCTCACAAGCAGGCAGGTTCCGTCTGTCTCTTCCGGTACCGGCCGCCCAGGAACAGGGAATGTGTCTCTCACAGTCTCCTCTCATTCCGGACTCGACGCGTTTCGCTGACGAACGGCTTTTTCAGGAGTCAAATTATTTCAAACAGCAGTCACCTTAATAATAATAGTAATAATAGCATGTTCTTGTATAGCGCTGCTAGTTGTACACAGCGCCTTACAGAGACATTTTGCAGACACAGGTGCCGTGGAGCTTACAATCTATGTTTTTGGTGCCTGAGGCACAGGGAGATAAAGTGACTTGCCCAAGGTCACAAGGAGCTGCCAACGGGAATTGAACCATGTTCCCCTGCTTCAAACACAGTGCCAGTCAGTGTCTTTACTCACTGAGCCACTCCTTCCCTTCTGATTGTGTGACCCCCTTTCTCTAAACGGCTGCTCCAACCCTCAAAATGGCTGCTCGCTTCCCATTGGCTGGGTCGGCCCATGTGACTTATCCCCACCCCAAGTCTTCTGGGAATTGTAGTCCTGCTATAGTACTTGCAGAGCCATTCCAAGATGGCCACCGCAACTTTCTCACGATCCGATGGAGGGCCACCCAGGACACCAGCAGGCTTATACAGGGCAGCTCCCCCCCTGCTCTGGCAGGTATGGGGGACCCCGCTACAATATATTATATATATATATATATATATATATATATATAGAGAGAGAGAGAGAGAGAGAGAGAGAGAGAGAGAGAGAGAGAGAGAGAGAGAGAGAGAGAGAGAGAGAGAGAGAGAGAGAGAGAGAGAGTTAAGTTGCATACCTAGTTAATCAACCCCAAACAGCTGTCTGTGGGTGGTTTTCTAGGTATGCACCTTAACCCTGGCTGTGCTCAAAGCTGTGACCATGCGGCAAGCTTAAGCCTATAGGGAACCATGTTAAAAATGGTTTTTGAAGCAAAAAGTGGCACTGTGTACTCATTTGCATGTAATTTCCCAGAATCCCTTGCTGCAGTGGAAGTGCTGTATGCTGGGTGATAATGGGGAAAGGCGGGGTTGCAGACCTGCCTAAGACATGCAGATGAGCATACAGTTGTATTTACATTTATATATATATATATGTATATAGATATATATATATATATAGTCCATAGCATAACAGTGTTGCACACTAGCCTTCTCAAAATGCTGATGCTTGTCCCATAAAGCAGATCATAAACCTGTATAGTTACCAGAGTAGCCAGAACTGGTCCGGGCGTCCGGTGACAGAGAGACAGCACACGGGGGTATAGAAAAAAACTGTATTAAAGAGAACGCAGAACACCAAAACAACAACAAAAAATAATATTTATTAATATATATAATTATTATTTTTTTGGTGTTTTTTAAATATATATATATGTGTTTTATTATTATTAGGTTGCACAAACAGAGAGTCGGAGGAACCCACAGTTCACACCCCCCCCCCCCCTTTGGCGCACGATCGCCTAGCAGGTTCTTGCCCGATGGACACAAAATGGCAGCATGGTCAGGATTGGCCCTGGGATGAGAAATGATAGTTGCAACATTTTTATTCATGCCTCCATGACCGTATTTGTAGTTTATTTGTGGAAAAACCCGACACAAAACAACTAGAAATACCGTGGATACGGGGGAATGGATTGAATCAGGTGCTTTTGTGTTGTATATTTGCAAGGCTTTTACAATATTGGTGCCAGGAACAAGCTGTCTACGTAGCTACCAGGATCCAGCCGGGCCGGCTTGTAATTTGGCGGGGCTCAGTGCCGGGGGGAGAGCACAGAGCCTCATCTCCTCCTGCTCCTCAACTCTGCGGCGTCGCAATGTCATGGCAACGTGACATTGCGGTATCATGGCAATACATCGCCATTTGGCGCTGCGTTGTCATGGCGACGCGTCCTCGGAATCAGAAGATGCAGGAGGGAGAAGCCGGAGAGGCGGTAAGAGGCACTTACAGAGGCCCCCGGAAATCACTTCAAATGTGGTGGGGAAGAGGACGGGTCCTCTGTAAGCGCTGGTCTCTGTGCGACTGCCCCGATGGAACCGCCTCCAAGCCGGCCCTGGGATCCAGTGATGTAAATGAGTGAGCTTTCAGGGTTCTGGGGTGTAATAGTGAAGTTTTAATTACATATTTCTGACTTGTTGGGTTGGGACAATCTTGATGCCTAAACTGCTTTCCCTTGAGAGAGATGATGTTTAAATGACTGGGGTCCCCTTAGTTGTGTTGCCATCATGTAGGGTGATATAAGATGTGGGAACTGTTCCATTCATTTATTTGGGGCCGCACGTTTTCTCAAGGTGCTACTTACAGAAAGTCCATTATTATACTGAAATCAAGAACACGGCTCATACATTCAGCCACATGTGGATGTGTCTTTGAAATACTGCCCCTAAAGCCTATCTGAACTGGTTACTCCTCAGGTATGAAAAGATACATAGAAACCAAGAAAAGGCCTACATGGAAGTATTTTGTGTAAATGGATACTCCACAGGAGGGGGGCAGTGGGTGGGCACCTTTCTCTCCCCTGTACACCTTTTCATGGCTGATTAAAAAGGACGTGTTAATCACTCATCAAACACCAATTGTGTAGAGAGCTAGCCTGCTCCATGACTAACCTTCCCTGTTTTGTCTCGTGACTCTTCTCAAAGAGACACATCTCAGGAAAAGCTCCATCGAAAACAATAAAGCAATTAAGTCTGGCAAGAGCTGGAATGGCCCTGTGAAGAGGGACACAATAGATCCAACAGAGAGCCATTGGTTGCCCATCACAGGTCTTCAGATCTTAAATGCTTCGGTCACTGCAGGGGCTTTGACTCTTGATTAAAGACTCCTGCAACATTGTCTCCACTAACCCCTGAAGTAACTGTTCCAGAATCACATCACCCCCCCCCCACACACACACACACACACACACACACACACAAGGACGGGAGTAGGTAATGTGAGTGGGGGTAGAGGGGGTTGGGTGGAACACATCAATGTTTGATCAGAGCTGGGAAAAACAGAATCAGGTTGGGTGTCGAAAACTGGAGGGGCGGGGGGCATAGCCTGGATTATTTAGCAATATAACTACAACATGGAAACATTAAATATGTAGCCCAGCCCCCCATACAAATGTATGTGGCACATTGAACAATCACACAACTTCTAAAATAGACTTGTCTGCTTTTTATTTTTTTCTCCAATTTCTATTAAAACAAACATTTTATTGTACGAGGGGGGGGAGGTGGGTTTACAGAGAAAAATAAGTGGAGGTTTCAATCAGGGGAACCTGGTTCAGTTCCTGGTGTTGGCCCTTTGTGACCTTGGGCAATCACTTTATCTCCCTGTGCCTCAGGTGCCAAAAACGTAGATTGTAAACTCTACAGGGCACGGACTGTGCCTGTAAAATTCTTATGTGATGCGTACCGGGCACTATACTGTAATTGTGAATCTCTGAGTCCCATTGGGGGAAAAGCTCTATATGAAATAAAGTTGTTAGGTAGCTGTGGTCTTGGTAATAAATGTCACTAAGACTCAGGTCAAACGTGCCTCTGGCTTCTTGTGCATCTTTTCAACTGTATAATAGGGAGAAATTGAAGTGGGATCATTTATAGGTTGCAGTTTGACCCCTGGGTTGTTAAAGAGCAATCAACTGCAAAACCAATTCGACCTCAGAGCAGAGACTGCATGGCTCTGTTGTTTCTTTATCTGCGTGCTGTAGTTGTCTTGTCTTTATATATAGTTTAAAAGATACCTACCAGATACAAATATTTTACAGGACCCAAAGATAACAGCTGCCGTGTCATATGTTTGAGAGGGTATTTAAGCCTGTCCGTGTTGGAGGGGCCCCGCCACCCATTGCCCTCCAGCACTCAAGGGTTTAAGGAGGAGGTAAATTCTTGGAGTTACCAGAATATCTTATCTTTAAACATGGGAAAATACATGTCAAAATAGAGTGAAATAGTGGAGTTGTTGTCCTTTGCTACTGTGGCTACTTGAGATGTATGGCTGACATCTTAACCAGTTGGCACACTGGTGGCCAACTCCAGTCTTCAATGGCCACCATCAGATCAGGTTATCAGGATATCAATGCTTCAGCACAGGTGGCTCAATCAGTAGCTCAGTCCTTGAGGGCTGGAGTTCCCCACCCACGCCTTAGCAGCTGGGGTGTATGCAGAGCTGACGGGAAAGAGCGTAAAGGTAATGTAATGTTGGATACAAAATTATTATATTTTTCCAAGCATTCCTAACATCTGGACGATATATACTTACATTACCAGAACTTAGAAGTGAGTTTCCGTGTATAAAATGGCATTTTGCTGCCTTAACAACTACAATGAAATTATCAGGAGCAGACTGTCCAAGGGCCTGATCGAGACGCTTTATGGGCCTGATTTGGCCTGTATGCCGCTGGTTGGAAAGCCCTGATCTCCTGCGATAAGGGACTCCTCTTCTGCTCGCCAATATTCCTTTGATCTGTAAGCGTGGCGAGTACATCAGTCTTATAGGCCTTTGGCTTTGTTTCTTGGCAGGTCTTGTGATCTCGTGTGCTGTTGCGGGGCTCCTCGCCTTGATCGTGGCCGGGGTGTGCTGGTGCAGGTAATGAAGACTTGAAAAGCAAACTCCCACTGTCCTTCTAGCAGCAGTGCAAACTTTGTACTGATGCACACACACACACGTATATAAACGCACACCAACACATGCATATATGCTGCTTTGCATCCTCGTATGTTTGTAACACGTACAAATGACAGCACTAATATCTCCTCATTATCACAGAAGCAACATATTCACCTATTCCAGTGACCGTTGTTTCGGTTCTGTAGGGACCTATATCAGAGCATATGTGTTGGGCATATATTGCTCTTCTGAAACCCTTCCCTCCTCCCCCTCACCCCCCAAGTAGTGATAAGCTAATTCAGGGGTGCTTAACTCCAGTCCTCTATACCTCCCCCCACAGGTCAGATTTTCAGGATATCCCAGCTTCAGTACAGGTGGGTCAATCGACTGAGCCTCTGATTGAGCCACCTGTGCTGAAGCAGGGATATCCTGAAAACCTGACCTGTTGGGGGGGGGGGGGGCTGGGGGACTGGAGTTGAACACCTCCCAGCTAGTTTAATCTTCATGTGCATTCTGTTTATATAATGTACACATTTTATGTATAGTAGAACAATGCAGGTAAATGAATCGGCGTCTCGAGCGTCCAGCGTAATTTTAGGAAAATAGTGATCTCTATCAATCAAATCATTGAGCTGGCACTGTGTCCCAAACCCTGGTCCCCCATGTCTGCTTCATGCACCTATAATATTACCATAGCAACATTCATTCATATTAATGAAGGGCTATGCATATAAAGCTAAGAGAAAAATGTAGCAAATCCTTGGCCATCATGCTATTATTAGAATGAGCGTACTGCTGGGAACATATTTGTATCAATGAATGAGCTAAATAGTGCGGCAGTCCCCTGGTTGCCAGAAGGCTCTGCAAAGTGTTGTTCAGCAGAGCGTAGCAGGCCCCTGCAGCTGCCAAGAAGTTGAACGTAAAGCTTCAACTAGAACTTTTACAGTACTTGCCCCCCACATACAGGGCAGTGACCTTGGCCTTTTCTCTCACATTGATTTCACCTTGTTTACAGCTGATTTGTCTGACAGGTGGGTGTAGGTGAAACCAGGTTAGGCATTTCATATCTGTGTCAATCTATAATGCCACTGTGTCTCTAGAACCTTTCTCATGTTATCATTTCTTCTTCCCTATCCGACAGGATGCAGAGGGAAGTGAAGCTGGCTCAGAAAGCAGACTACCCGGCATTCAAGTCGCCACCTCCTCCTCCCTATGAGAAAACATCTGTATGTTGTTGGCATATTTACCATTATATGATATATCAGAGGCCTTTGCACTTTAGGAAGTGGGTTTGTTATACATGGCTGGGGTGCATGCAACTAACCAAGTCAGACATTACATACACATGTATTGGTGAGGTGCTCTGGCCCCTTTGCTGTTATGCTACTAATGTTATGAATCCTCTTGTATTTTGCTTGACTTTGGCTACAACGTTAGATAAGAGGAGACAAGTAGTTTGCACAGAGGATACTAGCAAGTGTTGAAATTAACTTTTACAAGCTACATGGTTTAAAGATGCAATCTTTCAGGATCACTCCGATCTTCTTAAACTGTGTTCTCTTTGATAGTCACAAAGGGTGGGTCACCGTGTCGGTCCTTTCTTCCATGTAGTAACAAAGGAGGGAGAGAGAGTAGGGGGTGTGATATCTTTCATTGGACCAACAACTAGTTGATATGTTACAAAATTTCCAACCTCTCAGGGTCAGGGGATCCCGATGAAGGACCCCGACAGGTTGGAAAGCTTGTAACGTATCAACTAGTTGTTGGTCCAATGAAAGGTATCGTTCCCCCTACTCCCTCTCCCTGCTTTGTTTTTACTTTGAAGGAGAGACGTTTTAAACGTTTAGAGCTCCTGTACAGGTGACATGTTGAAGTGGTCCGATTAAAATGTTTTACAATCTGCAGGAGACATAGAGGGCTGTGTCAAAGTGACAACTTTAGTTGCATACTGCAAGTGAGAAATGACTCTATACTTTGGCATGCCTGATGTACGAAACTGGTTCATTTGACTGGTTCTGGCCTAGCAGTATTATGGACATGTACAAGGCAGATAATAAATACTGAGAAGTAGACATTAATCCCCTTTGTGTTTTCCTGTATCCTATCTGTAATATGACCACATCACCCCCCCCCCACCCCCAATTCGATCAATGACACTTATTGATTGAATAGGACCTAAGCTCCTATTCAGTATCGCTGTGAAGCCACTTCTCCCTGTATGGGAAGCCCCTGAAACCAAATGTATTGGAACTAGGCTCGCAGCCTTCCTCGAATATAGACAAGTGGCTTCACAGTATAAGCCTTAGATCAGGGGTGACCAACTCCAGTCCCCAAGGGCCACCAAACAGGTCAGGTTTTAAGGATCTCCCTGCTTCAGCACAGGTGGCTCGGCCAACGACTGAGCCACTGATTGAGCCACCTGTGCTGAAGCAAGGATATCCTGCAAACCTGACCTGTTGGTGGTCCTTGGGGACTGGAGAGGCCACCCTGCCTTAGATACACTGCTGTTAAAATGTGCAAAGTGTCGTGTAGTTGTGGAGCCTCACACCTTTCCTCGTTCTCTTTCACTCACTATGGTATGTTGTTCTTGGTCCATATGTCATATCTCTTTGTCTCTTATCTATTGTAATAATAATAATAATAATAATAGGATACACGTAATAGATTTTTGGGTCCATAAACTTTTTTTTTTTTTAATTTTTTTTACAGCCAGGGGATAACAAATTGGCCCAAAGTGCTCAGATGTATCATTACCAGCATCAGAAGCAGCAGATGTTATCCATGGAAAAGTAGGTATTTTCCACACTTGCCAGTGTTTCTTTAGCCGATTACAAGGAATGAAGCCCTATAATGCGTTACACGCTGAATTCTCCAACACCAAGGGTGACCACCAACAGGTCAGGTTTGGCTCAATCAGTAGCTCGGTCATAATGCCTGAGCCACCTGTGCTGAAGCAGGGATATCCTTAAAACGTGACCTGTTGGTGGCCCTTGAGGACTGAAGTTTGCCACCCCTGTCCTCACAAGAAAGGGGTTAGGTGGGCAGTGCCACTGACTTGGTCACTATGCTTCATTTTGTCTCTCTACCTATTTACAGTACAAGAAAAAAAACACCTGCATTTTTTTTAGAACCCCTTAAAACAAAAAGCGGCTTTCTTACAAAGAAATGTCAAAGCAACTGACAGTATGTACAGTATTCACATTATTCCCGGTCCTGTATAAGGTTTGTGAAGAGTTGCAGCCGTGGTTGGTGTTATATATAATAATTAATATATGTAAAACAATGATTTTTTATATATATATATATATATATATATATATATATATATATATATATATATATATATATTCAGATTATATAGCGCAGACAGTGTATGCAATGCTGTACATCACACTTTGCAGGTGCAATGAGTCCCTGAGACCGTGAGGTTGAGTGACTTGCCCAAAGTCTCAAGGAGAGCGGATAATGGGATTTGAAGTGGGTTCACCCACTTCAAAGGGAGTTACATTACCACTGAGCTGCTGCCTCAGCCCTATGTTTGAAAATGTACAATACAATATCTTACACTATGGATAACGCTGGGTGTAGTGTAACTTGCTGGAAAGCTTTCCCGGTATTACTGTTACAATGTAAGCATTTATAGGGTTTATCGAGTCCTTGTGGTTACTGGGGGGTTGCGGGTAGCAATAGTTAGCAGTTGTAATCCTCAGCAGAAGCTAATAATGTTGTTGGGGGAGGGGGGTGGGGGGTGCACCTAATTTAAGTCGCTCCCAGCAGTATGTAGTCCTGCATAATATTGGTTTACGGGGAATGGGGAAGAATACCCCAGGGTTTATTAGTTTACGTTGCAATACGTTAATTTCCACAGAAATGGGTTTTGGGAAACGAAAGCTCCACCTGTAACCGTTCTTTTTGTGTAACTTCAAGGAACAAAGATGAACCCAAGCACCCCGACTCCGCCGTCACATCGGACGAAGAGAACGAAGACGGCGATTTCACAGTGTACGAGTGTCCTGGTCTGGCTCCGGTTAGTATATAAGCACAGTGTATAGTACAGTACAGGGGTAGCCAACTCCAGTCCTCAAGAGTTCTTCAACTGGGACACTGATTGAGCCACCTGTGCTAAGGCTGGGATATCCTTAAAACAGGACATGCTGTTAGCTCTTGAGGACCGGTGTTGGCCGGTATAGTATATAATCTGATGGTCAGTGCACTGTACTGGGAATCAAAGGTTATGGGTTCAATTACTGCACGTACCAATAGCACAATCTGTGTTTTTTTTTAAAACATAGCCCAGAAAGGGTATGGTGCTCAGAGTCATAGAAGACATGTGTGTGATGGATTTACTGATCTCTCATCAAGAAGTTCCTATAAGGAAGTGCAGTCACATGTATATAAAGGAAAAAACGAATGGCGCACAGCCAGGGAGCCAGGTGTGGAGTAAAACTGCTTCTTTATTGGTGCATGCAGGGAGACAAGTAATCCCCTTGGTGGGACAAAGACAGGAACCTCCTACGCGTTTCGGACCTGGGGGTCCTTAATCAAGGACCCCCAGGTCCGAAACGCGTAGGAGGTTCCTGTCTTTGTCCCACCAAGGGGATTACTTGTCTCCCTGCATGCACCAATAAAGAAGCAGTTTTACTCCACACCTGGCTCCCTGGCTGTGCGCCATTCGTTTTTTCCTTCTGCCTCTATCTGGATTCCGGATCCCTCATGGCTGGCACGCCTGTCCACCATCCCTGGAGATGACGTGAGTGGGGTTTTATGGTCTCTAGACTTTCATGGTTAAGTGTGACAGTTGTCTTTGAGGACTTACAAGTCATTATTTACCACCCACTCCCACTGGTATCTCCAGGGTTAAATGTTTATCAATTATTGAATTTGACGGAGTCGTCCTGGGTTTGAGCACCCTATTTTTCTCATACATGTATATAAAGGCATGTATAGGAAGCTAACGCCTGCCTGTAGCCATCCAATTAGTAAATGCAATCAAGGGTAAGGCTTGTTCTATAGTAGGTGCGGGCGCGTGCACGTGATGCACACTTTTTGTGTGTATGCTGTGAGCGACAGTATTGGAAGCTAGTGTGTGTGTGTGTGTGTGTGTGTGTGTGTGTGTGTGTGTGTGTGTGTGTGTGTGTGTGTGTGTGTGTGTGTGGATTGTGTGAGTTAATAATTTATTAAATAATATTTTTAAAATAAAAAAAGACATGTATGAATAAAAATTATTTTTATTGTGCAATGTTGATAAATATATATATACACATACAAACATTCATACACACACACACACACACACACACACACACACACACACACACACACACACACACACACATACATACATACATACATACATTACAGAGGTGGTAGCGGCGCGAAAACACTTTTCGGAGTCCTCTCCCCTGTCGGCCGGCTCCACGCTCCCTGCCGTGCGCGCAGCCCTATTATAGAAAGGCTGACTAACCACAGCCAACTATAACTGCCGCGCGCACGGCACAGCAAGCGCGCCCACTATAGAACAGCCCTAACACATCCAGTGTCCCGAAATAGCAGCCTTTAGAACTTAATCATCCAAATCTTCCCCAGCCTTCTAATAAGACTGGGTAAATAGTGGAATAATCACAACAAACTCACTCACATGTTGATGAGTCTGACCATCCATTCAGCAGATTACAGTCCACGCGCATCACGCGTAGATGGACTGTAACCTCCGCTTTTAATGATGACCCACGAAATATAATTTTTTTATTGGAGCGCACTTCTCTTTACTCATTGTTTGGGAATTCTGCATTGGCAGTGCGCGTCACTTTCACCTCCATTTCTCTATCTGTGGTTTTGGGCAGGTTTCTTTATCTCCTTATCTAAAACTTATCAAAAGAAGGAGTGATTTAATTCACGCTGCACTTTAACCCGATGCTGGGGTTAGATTCTGAAGAAACCGTAAGAAATATACTCACTTTAAAAAAAAAAAAAAAAACACAGGTGTTTAGTATTTAATAATAAGCATGTATTTGTTATACACATATGCCTGAATTAGGGGACGGGTATTGATATTTTACCCTTTTCTGATCCTGGCATTCATGACATTAATTGATGATTAATTTGCCATTAAAGTCTGAAAAGGTTTATTTTAAGTACGCTTTGTACCATGTATAATTTAAAATAGGTCAACAAGAACTCCGTGAAGCATATAAAAAACCTGTTAAAAGTGCAGATCACGTATCTTTTAAATAAAGTACCCTAGACTACATTTTAGGATCAACCCCTTCCCTTACCAATGTATATTGTTATACCATATAAACCTTTACCAGTTGATCTTCCCAAAAATGTGGTAACTTTAAATATTTGTGCATTGTCTGTTCCTCTTACAATAGCCCAGTTGTTGTATATAGATATATCATAAAAATAAAGTGCATGCTCCATGATAAAAAAAAAATTGATTTAATAATATAATGATCAAATGAATATTAAATAACACTAATATACACCAGAGACCTATAACCTGCTGGTTTGTGAAATACTGAATGGCACTTGATTGAGAATTGTTTTAATTCAATGAGGCACAAGAATACCCTTGAACAAGGCGATCAAAGGCAATATATATTTGATATGATCTGTATAAATATCACTATTGTCTGGTCAGGATTACACAGCAGATAAAGTGGGAAGTCCGTGTCCTCTTCCCCCGGGACCTCTCGAGCCCACACACGCAGTAACTCTGTATTTGCTGCATTTTACTAGCTATGTAGTTACCATACTGCATGACCCCACCCCCCACATCCCCCCCCACCCACCCCCCACCCCCACATCCCCCCTCACCCACCCCCCACATCCCCACCCGCCCACCCCTCACATCCCCACCCGCCCACCCCTCACATCCCCACCCGCCCACCCCTCACATCCCCACCCGCCCACCCCCCACATCCCCACCCTCACATCCCCACCCGCCCACCCCTCACATCCCCACCCGCCCACCCCTCACATACCCACCCGCCCACCCCTCACATCCCCACCCGCCCACCCCTCACATCCCCACCCACCCACCCCTCACATCCCCACCCGCCCACCCCTCACATCCCCACCCGCCCACCCCTCACATCCCCACCCGCCCACCCCTCACATCCCCACCCGCCCACCCCTCACATCCCCACCCGCCCACCCCTCACATCCCCACCCGCCCACCCCTCACATCCCCACCCGCCCACCACCCACATCCCCACCCACCCTCACATCCCCACCCGCCCACCCCTCACATCCCCCCTCACCCACCCCTCACCCACACCCACATCCCCCCTCACCCACCCCCCACATCCCCCCTCACCCACCCCCACATCCCCCCTCACCCACCCCCCACATCCCCCCTCACCCACCCCCCACATCCCCCCTCACCCACCCCCACACCCCCCCTCACCCACCCCCACACCCCCCCTCACCCACCCCCACACCCCCCCTGTCCCCTTTACCAGTGAAACTCTGCAAGCCGTGGTTTCCATGGTTACAACAACCAACAAAAGCACCTTGACCACTGAGCTTGTGTGAAATTTGTGTGTGTGTGTATATTTCTATATATATTATATATACACACACATACACATATATATACACACAAATCACTGCAACACAAAAAAATAGAAGTGTGGGTGCTGTGTATACACATATATACCACACACACAAAGTCACTGCAACACAAAAAATTGAAATTGTTTTTTAAACACATTATATTAATGCACTAACTCCGTTAAGTGTTTTTAAAACCTATTTCTATATTTTCGTGCTGCATTGATTTTGTGTGTGTGGTATATCTGTGTATCTGTGTATCTGTGTATCTGTGTATCTGTGTATCTGTGTATCTGTGTATCTGTGTATCTGTGTATCTGTGTATCTGTGTATCTGTGTATCTGTGTATCTATCTATACACATATGTTCAAGTGTATTTAGGCTGCTGTGTGTTTTTCAAAACCGCCCCAAAAAAAAGTCTGAAGCAAAAAACTTCTTCCCCACTGATAAACCGCTTGTGATTACACTTCTCATAACTCATCCCAAGTCCGTGTTCTGTAATGATACATTGTTTAGAATGCGTTGCAGCATTGTTTATGATATACATTACTGCTTGTGTGTAAAACGGTGTCGGAGACACAGCAGTGAGCTGGGAGAGAGTGGGGCGTGTGTTTAATGGAGCCTGTAATCAGATTTGGCACCTGAGACACAGGGGGAGATAGTCACAGGCTCTCCATCACTCAGGGATGTGCTTCAACTCCATGAAGATTGTCATCAGTAACTGTAGGAGGGATGGGTTTCCTGAAGAACAGACGAATGGGCTGCTACATTATAAACCGGGGGTGCTCGACTCCAGTCCTCAAGTTCCCCCCCCCCCCGCCCCCCATAGGTCAGGTATTCAGGATATCACAAAAACTCAAAGACTGATTGAGCCACCTGTGCTGAAGCAGGGACTGATTGAGCCACCTGTGCTGAAGCAGGGATATTCTGAAAACCTGACCTTTGGGGGGGGGGGGGGGGATCTTGAGGACTGGGGTTGAGCCCCCCTGTTATAAACTACTTGAACAAAATCTGAGTATCAAAACATAGTTGAAGACATTTTTGTAAACCACATCAGTGCATTTGGCTTCCTATAAAAGATCGCCCTTGAAGCAACATATTTACTTCTTTGCATCCTGTTAAAAAAATAAGTATACTTATTGTTACTTCAGGTCTGCTGAATTCAAGTGTATCGGCAACTTATTTGTATCTGTTTGTGTAATGATGCCTTTATAATTACTATACACCCAATGGCCAGAAACAAGACAATTCAGCTCTAGTGAAAAACAAAAAGATATTAGCTGAAAATTGTAAAACCCTCTGAAGTAATTCTACAGTATTTGTCCAATTTTTATTTGAAGGTGTCAAGCAGCTACATTTAACCCATCAGACATAGATTACTTTTGTTCTAAGAGGGACTGCCCCTTTCACTGAATATGATATAATAATACTGTAATAGCATGTTCTTGTTCTAGTTTTACATAGCGCTTTACAGACACATTTTGCAGGCACGGGTCCCTGCCCCGTGGAGCTTACAATCTATGTTTTTGGTGCCTGAGGCACAGGGAGATAAAGTGACTTGCCCAAGGTCACAAGGAGCCGACACCGGGAATTGAACCAGGTTCCCCTGCTTCACACTCAGTGCCAGTCAGTGTCTTTACTCACTGAGCCGCTCCCTCTGATATGGAACATGAGGAGTATGGAGCCCTCAGA
This sequence comes from Ascaphus truei, assembly GCF_040206685.1. Taxonomy (NCBI): domain Eukaryota; kingdom Metazoa; phylum Chordata; class Amphibia; order Anura; family Ascaphidae; genus Ascaphus; species Ascaphus truei. Next base: position 14,801,152 of record NC_134503.1, read on the forward strand.
TATAACACTATTAGGGGTAGTGGAATGTATCTGCACAGAGATGTTATTAACCTCTTCATTATACTAGAGAAGGTTTTAAAGATAGCTGTGATGTGTCACTAGTATGGGTGTCACTATCCTTTCAATAGCGTTTAATGTAACAGGAGACGGCAAAGAAACCATGTTACGTGTAAAGATGTTGGTTGGTTGGAGTGAGTTAGAACTGAAAATGGGGTAACAGAGGTCAAAAGCATTTTGAAGGGACTCATTTCACAATAATTGCTACAAGCCCCCATATAATGGCGTGGCATTGTATCCAGTACAATTGAGCACACGGTGGGGCCGATTCAGCCCCGGGTATGGGTTAGTGCACCAGATCCGCCGTTCAGGTCAATGAGAGTTAATGCCGTATTGGGTGTCTTAATGCGGGGGCCGCCCAGCTCCAGTCCTCAAGTCCCTCCCAACAGGTCATGTTTTCAGGATATCCCTGCTTCAGTACAGGCGGCTCAATCGGTCCGTGAACAGCCTCTTCGATTGAGTCTCTGATTGAGCCATCTTTGCTGAAGCTGGGATATCCTGAAAACCCGACCTGTTGGGGGTGGGTGCGGGGGGGGGGGGGGGGCGCTTGAGGACTGGAGTTGGGCACCCCCTACCTTCACATACACCCGCACTGTATGAATCTGCCACTGTGTACTGGTATAATAAGAAGAATCTATGTTCGCTACATTGTATTATAACAAGCGCAGATCAACGTAATATGTCATTGTAGGAAACCATGTGAGGCATAATGTAATATTAGAAGTCATTAACAACATTGCATTATACGAAGCGATGTTCAGTGCACGAAATATACCAGCCACGGGTTGTTTGCACGCTGGCCCTGTATGTAATCTGGAACATGACAATAGTCTTGGTCAACAATGCCCGCTTTGATTAGCCTTGTCACAAGGTAAAGTGTAAAAGTCACAAAGACTCTGCAGGGGAGCGCCAGTGAAAGCTTGTATGTGGCCCCGGCCCTGTGAGACAGGCAGAGCCAAGATTAAGGGTTATCAGTGTATCTTTACTGGCCCATTAAGGACTTGTTTTGTCCCAGCCTGTGGGATAAGCAGGCAGTTCCTGTCCTTGCCCATCTCATGTTGCCCTCCCTTGAACGTGCACTGCATTCTTAATTAACCCTTTCACTGCTTGAGCAAAACGGGGTCCATATGGATTGGGATGAATGCATAAGTAACCTCATTACACCCAGACTCGCAAAGCTTTCTTCTTGGGGAATAATCTAACTTGCGCAGTCGTAGTACATAGCACGCCGGTATGTTCTTAAATGTTGCTTTTGTGTGGCGTCTGCCCTTCGTGAACTCGAAACCCACAGTGATAATCAAAAAGCGGGTAGAAAGAGTGAGCATTGAGCGAGAGGGTGGCGCAGTCCGTTGTGTTTTTCACGCCGCCGCCACAATGCTTCTTTGAACTGATAGACTTCCGGTTCTTAAACCCGCAGCAGCAGCAGCAGATTTGAAATGGTTTTGTGGGGTTTCAATAACGCAAATCGTTTCAAAACAGTAAAAAAAAAAAAGTACAATTAAAAATTATCCTCCAAGTTAACAAGAAACAGTTGTGGTGACCGAACCGCTCGACCTAATACTCTAGTATCTAGTCAAAAACACAGCATGGTGCAAATAGGGAAAAATACTATCTGTTATCAAGGTAGGTCCCAGAGGGGGCCCAGAATGATCCTATATTCTGCCCAGGAGGGCACAGCGAGTGCATAATATAGGATCTTTCCTGATCCCCCTCTGGGACCAACCTTGATAACAGATCCAAGTTAACAGTGCAGGAGAATGATGAGGTGGGATTAATGGTGGTGTAGAGATGCCCTCTGTGAAGGCAGCTATGAGGCAAATGTCATGTACCATTGGTCTCTCTTATTCTGTATTGTGTCACTGTGAACTTGCCAGTTAACACCTCTAACATGTCTCTTCATTTTGTGTTTTTTTTTTCCCTGCTCTTCTATCTTTTGCTCCCCTCCCCCCTCTCTCTCCCCCCCCCCCCCCCGACGTGTCACAGACCGGAGAAATGGAAGTGAAAAATCCTCTCTTCGACGATTCCTCCTTACATCATGCCGGCCACAAGACGCAGTAGCGACCCCCGCGCCACCGGCGCCACCATCTTCTGCTCCAGACTTGTACAAAAAAAAATAACAAAGAAAAGTTTAAAAAGATGAGGGGTGAGAGGGGGGGGGGGAAACCCCCACAATGAAATGGGAACACTCGACCACTACCGATCTTTGCAAAGACTTTTCCAACAAACCTGCTCAGTGCACGGTTACCTACAATCCATTCCAAGACTGTTAGAATAAGCAATGAGATAGCAATGCAGCCAGGTTCTGTTTCTCCGTCTCCCTCTTTTCTCCCTGTCTTGTTCAAAATTCTCTGCTTTGGGTGAAATAGCAGTTTGGCAAATCTGCTGAAATACTCTCTAGCTCGATTATACAAATCTACCTGCTACAATTTCAGCCCTGGCCGTTCTGGAGTGGCGCTTAATGCATCCCGTTTCACTGCAGGACCTTCCAGAGTTGAAAGGGTTGACATGCAAAACGCTTCTGGGTAAATAGGACTATAACTGGCAAATCCATGTATTTCATTGCCAAAATCAAGATGCTGTGCAAACGGCAATTTGGAGAGAGGTATGTGCTGATATATAAAATACAGACAATAAGTGAGGTATGATTGCAATTTTTCTCTTTCAAATATATTTGCACTTTTCTAATTACAAGTGATTTTACTTTCTGTTAATTCAGTTACTGCTGTTACGTTTTTGTTTTCTCCTGTTGAAATATGTCTACTCTCAAAACAACCGAGATCCGCAGTTTACATTCTCTTAGGTTTTTCTTGGAGGAAAAGTTTGCATGTTTCATATTAGGATTGCTAGTTTTTTGTGACAAAGCATACTTTGCCCCGTGTAATGTGTATATAGTACATGTTGTACAAGGTCCATAAAAAATATGCAGCTTCAACGAGAGACAAGAGGACATATTTACTAAGTCTTTGGTCATGGGACACCTTCTGTTGCTGGACGACACCTTATAACCCATTCAAGTCAATAGGCTGCAAGGTGTCTGCACTCCAGAAAGTGTCTAATGGCAGAAGACTGCTTGGTTTACCATGGGATCTTATTAGATGTGTGTTATCTGACCTATTCTGCTCTTGCTTTAAATGTGCAGTGCAGCTTACCAATAATAGTTCTCCAGAATACAAATCTAGCAATGGGTTTCATAGGGAAGCAGAAGATCAATATAAATAGTAAATACAAAAAAAAAAACATTTTTGGACTGGTAAGGCTACGGCCCCCGGTGTCGGCGCAGCACTGCCAGGCTGGCGGCGTGTGCAGCTGTGATCCCCGGTCTGCGGTGAGCTGCAGGGGGGAAAGGCGGGGGCGGCGGCCATGACGTCACCCGGCAGGTTCGCCCTCATTGGCTGAACCGCTGGGGGGGGGGGCGTGGCCACCACACTCGTCGCCAGTACTGAAGACAAGTTGACTGTCTTCAGGAAAAAATGGTCGTGCAACGCTGCGGCCAAGGGAGCTAGTGGCCCCCGGCCCCATTGAGGGGCGGGTCTTGTCCCTGCAGCGCGCGCTGCAGCAGGCACCGGGGACCTAGCCTAAGGTTAGACCTTTGCGTGAATAACGGAAGAAGGTCCCGCCATTAAAAACCAGCGTGTTCGGGAAAGCTGCACGCAATCATAAACCAGAAGGCTGCCATGTTGTAAAACTGGCGGAAAGCCAAGAAATTCATGCAGATTTCTCTGGGGTGTTGATGCATGACAAAAGAAAGATGAGAATCACTGTACGAATCAATGTGAGAGCTCAGCAAAAGTTGGAAGCATTGATCATGATTTCTCCGTCCACAAATGAATACTTTTGTATTATTATAATATTTTCTTTGTGTATACCTGCATCAAATCCACCGACCGGAGTTCCAGGAGTGTGCACTACATTTCATAGAGATTAATGTTTCATTTTAAGTGTGATCATATAGATGTAGTGTCCCGCAGTTCTGTATAAAACAGGGCTGCGGACAAGTATTTTCAGGGTTTATTATTAAGGATGGCTATTGGGATTATTTTTCAGAACCACTGTATAACTGGACTCCAGTGCCCTGTGAATCACTCATTGTGTACAAGCTATACAGTATCTATTAAAAGATGGAGGAGACTGGCGCATACATTCCAAATTATTCAAATGGTTCGGCTTAGATCAGGTGGTTATCAATTCCAGTCCTCGAGAACCCCAACAGGTCAGGTTTTAAGGATATCCCGACTTCAGCACAGGTGGCTCCGTTGAAGCCTGCTTCAGCATAGGTGGCTCAGTCTTGAGCCATCTTTGCAGGACCAGGGATATCCGGAAAGCCTCTCCTGTTGGGTGGGGGGGGGGTCTCTGGAATTGAGAAACCCCCTGGCTTAGATAATTGATCAACCTGTGTATTTCAGAATACCTTGCTAAAAGTTACGAGCGCTTCTTAGCAGCTGCTGCAGCTTCCCAACAAACCTTGTTATTATGCGCTATTCAGTCGTTTCTATCTTTGTTCTTTCTAATCCCATTCTGGAGATTTGGGCTTTTACTTATTTATTTTTCACCAGAAGAAAAGATGGCTACTGTTGCCCCTCACCAAAATACCAGAAATGAAGTCTGTGCAGTCGAAGATATATATATTTTTTTATATTTTCAGAAGTTAGTTGAATAGCAAAACAAGAAAAAGGAAAAACCATCTCTTTGATTCACTTTGCGTTTTCATTTTAAATTATTTTCGGGGGACTGTGGTTTATCACATTTGAGCTCATGGACCAAGGCAGCTTTCACTAAGCCATGGATGGCCAACTCCAGTCCTGAAGGGCCACCAACAGGTCAAGTTTTCAGGATATCCGTGCTTCAGCACAGGTGGCTCAGTAGTTCCAGGGAGATGAGGGAGCAGGGGACATCAATCATATGCGGGAAAACATAAAATACACATATACCATAGAATAGTATTGTAAGGACTGATGTGGATAATAATACTTGTAAAACCTCCAACGGTTATACTCACATGTTTGTGAGTAATAGCAGGCAAATCCCAAACTGTGACAACATCAGCAACGAGTGTGGGTTATGAGAAGGCCATTCTTTAAGGCAGAGTAGTACGTCGGCGAACCACACAGCAGTTCCCTTTCCGATTTCGGCAATCATTCTCTGGGACTCAACGTGTTTTGCCGCGTATCAGCTTCGTCAGGAGTCATCTACCGGAAGCTACACCCGCCGACATCCCACCGCTCACTCCAGCGCCGCGGAAGCGGTGAGATCGCCGCTAACAGCGAGATCTTCATTTCTTTAATTACTACTCTGCCTTGAAGAATGGCCTTCTCATAACTCGCGCTCATCACACTGATCGCTGATATTGTCACAGTTTGTGATTCGCCTGCTATTACCCACGAACATGTGGGTAACCTTTGGGGGTTTTACAAGTATTATTATCCAGTCCTTACAATACTATTCTATGTGTATTTTATGTTTTCCCACATGATTGATGCCCCCCGTTCCCTCATCTCCCTGGAACTACTGTATACGATGAAACAAGGAACATTTTTTTTTTACTTGAAGGTTGGGTGGACGACTCCTTTTTCATTTAAAACACGTTCTGTATTTGTGTGCTGGCTTGGTTAATTTTGGGTTTCACACATCTTTGAATCACTTTGAATTTGAATGGCCATTCACTATTGGATCACTTTTCTTATCACTTATTTGCACATTGTTATATATAGTCTTTATTTTTGTTGCGTGGCCACTTCGCTCAGGCACTTATTCTCCTTTTAAAAGGTCACTGATATTGCTTGTTTGAGAGCACCATCCTAGACTCTTCTAGTTGCATTTCAATCAGTGGCTCAGTCATAATGAGCCACCTGTGCTGAAGCAGGGATTTCCTGAAAACCTGACCTGTTGATGACTGGAGTTGGCCACCCCTGCACTAAGCCAATGACATTCTGCTGCCTTCCTATCATACCTGCAATTACATCACAGCCATACAAAAGTCCTGTTCCATCACCTTTTCTCCGATTAATGGCCAGTACTTAATTTTCTTGATTCATTTAATAAGACATTTTATTTCTCTAAATTATTTTAAATTTTTATGTCATTATTAAGAACGAGGCAGAACACTCAATCCTCTTATTACAGGTAAAGAGATTACACTATCACTGCATGATCCAAATTCATTATCTTCCCATACAAAGCTGCAAAGTTATATGATAAAGTCCTTTGGTTGCTACTATTACCCCTATCGCCATTTCTAGCAGTTGAGGAATTTGCATTCTCTGTGCCCCTTATTTACAATAACAGAGTAGGGCTTTTTATATACTATTGACCAGTCGGTGAAATAGCCGATTCCAAGCAGCAAGTGCTACTGTACTTTTAGGAATACGGGTGTTAGTGTAAAGAGAAGCGAAGGAGATTTCCAGAAGCCAACTTGTTTAAACCCAAAAAGTGAACTTGTGTTGGTCTTAAATACATTTGCTTTTGGAAATCCGATGTGTCCGAACTGTCTTTCTTTTTGGATTCCCAAAACGGAGAGCCACGGGTCTTCCCTGGCGCTAGGAGGTGTAAGTATCGCAGTTTTGGTGTGCAACATATTCTTTATTATTTCGGGTACAGAGAACGGCACACACAACATCTGGTAAAAACAGGCCCTGGCATTCCTTATCTGTTAAGGTTGAACTCCTGGGTCTTCCACCAAAATAGTCCGATTCATTTTATGATTACTGCTACTCTGAAAAAGATAGGCTTGTCATTACATTTCTTTCACAATCGTCACCTTTTGGGCTGAAAGATGTTTCCATTTGACCCTTTGTCCTGCGAGTTCTCCCGCTGAGGTCAGCGTATCCTTTTTAGTCCAGTGAATGATACAATGATGCAAACTTCGCCCCCAACATAATTCCAAAGTGGGCATTGAACAGCATGGGCCGCATTCTCATACGATGAGGTGTACTTTATTTGTGTGTCATACACTAGGGCAGGGGTGCCCAATTCCAGGCCTCAAGCCTCCCCCAACAGCTCAGGTTTTCTGGACATCCCAGCTTCAGCACAGGTGGCTCAATCAGAGGCTCTTAGACTGAGCCTCTGAATGAGCCACCTGTGCTGAAGCTGGAATATCCTGAAAACCTGACCTGTTGTGGGGGATGGGAGTATGGTTGGTTGAGGACTGGAGTTGAGCACCCCTGTATAAGGTGATCTCCATCTCTCCAGGAGCACTGTAGCCAGTCATACTTTTGCAGGTCTATTTGTATATAGAGTATATGACTATTGTGACGTTTCCTCTGGCGCATCTACTGGTACAGGAGATGTAAACCAGGACTGGTCGATGCTACCCTATTCATTCTAAACTAATCCCATCTTAGATTGCCTTACGTCCAATACAGACATATTAGAAAGTAGATCATAAAAGGTGATAATCCCCGTCAAACCTACAAAACCAAAGCTCAAAACGATTACAAAAAAAACTGTAAATGAAGGTATGTCATGTTATGCGTTCTCTCCGTTGTTCTGTGATGCCATGTGTGTCCATTGATTTGATCCTGCTGTTTTATTTTAATAAAACCATAACCCTTACATTTCTGAGAAACAGTGTGGTGTATCTAAACGAGGGATATTTTGTAGTGGCGGTGCTTTTGCGTATATTTGCAGCCGTCGGGACTTGGTGCGTGTCGATTCATGGCTGAAATACACTTTGTAGATCCATGTTGCCAACATTAGGGAGAGCGAGCACCCCAAACAAGAGCGGGAATCAATTACACCTGCACTACCATTTAACCCAAAGAATCTGCATTTGCTTTCACCTGAAGCACCGTCTTCCTCACCCTCTCTCTCCCCCACTGTCTCCTTTTTACTGGGCTCTCCGTGATCAACTCTTCCTCTTTCACATGCAAATCATTCTCCCCCCCCTCCCCCTAGGGCCACACAGGTTTCTTCTCATTCTCTCTGTCTGGTTCCTTGATCGGGTGTCCCTGCCCTGTCCTTTCTGATCACAAGTGTAAAAGGATCCTCCAGGCGAGTGGCCATAGCAGCCTTGTTGCCAGCTCTTGGATCAGATAAAATAGCCGTCTGCCTTTGTGCTTCTTTTTCTTGATTGCTTTTAGTGATTTGGAAGCGGAGGAGCAGGTGAAATGTCATTACAGTACGCCAGCAGTCTGCGGCACCAGAAGCTTTTACATTGATTAGGAACGGGTGGGATTTGTAGTAAGCGCAGGACAGCCATAAACTATCGTTGTTGTTTGTTTATAAAATGCCACAACCCGTCAGCGTGGTACAATCAGAAGTAAAGGTCAAGCGTACACATATTAATAAAACATATCGCCATTTAATGGGTCCATACAGGCTTTAACGAATGTGTTGACTCTTCCAGTTACAGATTCTTAGAACATTTGACTTGCGCGTTGGGTCAAGATGAAACCTGGCAGGATTGCCAGGGTTTTGCCAAATTAGCGCAATGGGGTTAGGTTTATTGTTGGGGCGGGGGAATATTGCAAAATAAACTGAAATAAAAGGAGGAGGACGAGGCGATGTTGTTGGGGCAAGATGACATGGGATAGAAATAAAGAGAAGGATATTGGACCTATTTGAATCGATTTTATTCTTGCCGTTTTTATTTTAACAGTCTGATGGTCCATTTAGAAGACATAGTTTGAAATATTAAGTGTGTGGGAGGTTAAAACGGAGCTCTCCCAGTGCAGTGTGAAGCTTAAGTAACATCAGAAGCTAGGAGTTTAAGAAAATCATTGTTTTTTCTTACACTTTTACCAAAAAAAATAAACTTTAAGGAGCAGGACATGCTCAGCGGGCAATACACTAACATTGTAGGAGTTAAACTCGTAGGCTTGGGGGAGGTACCCCTGCTTTAATTGCATTAGCGGGAGACATGCAAAGACAGTACAGGTGGTCCTCGCTATCCAACGGTTCACTTTACAACGAATGGCATATCCAACGCTTTACAATGCCACCCTATGGGCCGTTTTTCAATGTCGGAATGCGTTATCCAACGCTCACCGCCACTGATTAACTTGGGACTCACTTTACAACGGTTTCACTATCCAACGCTGCTTACAGAGCGGATGCCGTTGGATTACCGAGGACTGCCTGTAGGAGTAAATCACAGCGCATTAGAACGAGTGCAATTTAAATGCATGCGGTGAAAGTATCTTATGTCCAATGATGGGGCGAGTTTTTAATCACATGTTGAACATTGGGGTACATGGAGCTTGGATACCACATGGGGGAAGAGTTTGACTGGAATAGTAAGTAAGGGTTAACCTATTAGCTGCCACAAGCGTTCATTGCTCTACCATGTGTTGTCACCCCGCAGCAGCAACTGTGTTAAACTATTGTACTTAAATGCACAACATTAGGGGGCCTGTGTACTCAGATTTTATTTTAAACATTTTTGTGCATGCAAATTGAAGTACTAACAAGTAAAAGTAACATGTTCCCCCATCACACCCTAAACTGGGATAAGCGGTCACCCTGGAATATACTCCATCCTACAATAAGCAGCACTTTACCTTCTTGTTTCAGCCTTGCCCCTCATTCCCTCTAGACCGAAAGCCCCCACGAGCAGGGCCCTCACTCTTTGTATCTGTGCGTGCATGTCTGTCCTTGCTTGTATGTATCCGTTTATGTAAAATACATAACTCTGTACCCCCCATTGTACCTCGCTGCGGAATATGTTGGCGCTTCACAAATAAACAATAATACAAACCTTCAAATACACTTTGAACCTATATTATTAAACATCTGTGCTGTCAAATCAATTTTTTGGGGTTGATACATAGCAACTTAATTCTGCGCTAAGCCTGTTCTTTGTCTTATGGTTTACGCCAAGGTGAACTTGGCGGACTGTTTTGACACACTTTTAATTGACTTTGCGACGCACACGTTCTATCTTAGTACGCACCGTTTACATCTGTACGCTAAGCGCAGCCCATTTCTGTGCGATCAAAATAAAGGAAAAAAGTGATTTGATGCCGCTAGAGAAATGTGAGCTTAGTATACAGGTGCACGCTGGGACAACTGAAATGGAGTTTAACGTGCAAATTTTGTGTACAAAAACAACCAGTTGGTGATGGTTAGTACATAGGCCGGTCTGCGTTAATTTACAGCAGGGGTAGCCAACTCCAGTCCTCAAGGGCCACCAATAGCCCTTGCCACAAGTTTTAAATATCTGGACATATGGTCTGACTCCCATTTAACATTTGGGTTGACATTCTTAGCAAACTAAACAACCTCTACAACTATGTACCGTTTTGTCCTCCAATGCAACGACAACACACACCACTGCGAAATGCTCAAAGAACTAGATTGGCCATCACTTGAGTCTAGACGCAAAGTTCATCTTTCCTGTCATACCTTCAAATAATTTCTGGTCAAGCTACCCAGCTACCTGATCAAGCTCCTCATCCCTACCACACGCAGCACTTATCATCTGAGTTCTGACTCCAAAAGACTGTTCATGGTCCCAAGGTTCCACAAGCATTCCAGCCGCTCCTCCTCCTCTTACTGTGCACCCCAAAACTGGAACAATCTACCAGACTCAAGGCGCCACCAGTCGAAGTTCTTTCAAAATGAAAGGTGTCTCATTTTAATCTGGTCTGTAACTGTTGCATACGCCTATAACATATATTCTTTTTAACTGTTCACGCAATGTCTTTATATATAATGTACAGGAGGGCCCCGGGCATGCGGTGGGTTCCATTCTAAGAGGCCGCCGCAAAGCGAAAATCGCCGGAAAGCGGAACCGGCGATTTTTGGCGTGTGCACATGCGCAAAATCAGCAATTCCCCCCTTCTGCGCATGCGCAACCTCCGTTCGGCACGCACAATTTTTGTTCTGCGCATGCGCACCCTCTACAACCACCCATTCGGCGCATGCGCAGACATGGCAGCCCCCTTCTCGGTACCGCCGTATCAGCGGATTGCCGAGAAGCGGGGCCCTACTGTATAGCCCTGTTCACTTAATGTAACTATGTACTTGTAACCATGTATTATTTGTCATCATAACTCTGTGCCCAGCACATACTTGAAAACGAGAGGTAACTCAATGTATTACTTCCTGGTAAAACATTTTATAGATATAAATGAACAGGTCAGGATCTCAGGATATCCCCGCTTCAGCACTGGTGGCTCTATCAAAGACTGAAGCAGGGATATCCTGAAAACCTTGGTGGCCCTTGAGGACTAGAGTTGGCCGCCCCTGTATTACAGGCTCATCTACTGCTGCTCTGCTTATTCTGTGTGATCAAACGCATAATGCCTTTATATAGGGTTACCTTAACTAACCAGTCAAAAAAAAAAGAGGACACCATGCCGGAAACACCCATCACGCATGCGCAGTCCGGCATTCGTGCAAAATCCGAACGCGTATATGCACGAGAACGACAGCCCTACTATACGAGTCCTCTTACAGTGTGAGCAACGCGGCGCTAATCTGGCCATCTATTCTACATCTGTAGCCGGATCTCCCCCTCGCTAAAACCCCAGCATTTCGAATGGGTTAAAGGATTTAGACGCACCCAGAGAGACCCTGATATACAATCATAGGTACATCTCTCCCCCACCTCTTACAAATAGGCCTATTACTAACCCATTGGGGACTTACCAGTCCCTTACCACACATAGGTGGTGTTTAATTTATCCACTATAGACAGCATTGGCTTTTAGTTTCTTAGGTTTCGGGCTATTGTATCCTTTCCCTGTGACAGTATTGTTTGTATATGGTCTGCGCCATCCTGGCGATTTTATGAGATACGAGCTGTCTATCTGTGTCACAATATGCTCACCACAAACAAGGCGTGACCACGAGGCGGTGATGGATATTAACACCACCCACAGCCGCGTGGGCACGTCTGGAGTGTAGGTTGGTCAAGGTAGCCGGTCTGGGTGGGAGAGGTATGGATCGTTGCAGGTACTATTAGCCGGGGTCCAGGTTGGAGAGAGGAGAATAGTCGTCGTACGGATGCTGAGGTCAGGGTTGGAGAGGTGCGGATTGTCGTAGATAGCCGAAGTCAGGAGTACAGAAGAGCGGAGTCCAAAACAAGCCGGGTCAATGACAGAGAGCTGCGGACAAGAGGACAAGACAAGACTGCGAGGCTAGGAAGCAATGAACACAACGGAACATTGAATTATGCTCAGCCAATTTGCCAGTGGGGCAGCTGAGCATAAGTAGGAGCGAGCAACCAATGGGAAACCTGCAGCGTGGAGGTGCGTCAGCAGCGAGGGACGTGATTGGTGTATCTGGAGCAGAAATCAGGTGGGATGAGTATTCCTGAGGAACCTGTGTGCGCCGAACGCGCGCGCGTGCTGCATGCCCCCGTCGGCGTGAGAACACGAACCAGCAGTAGGGGCATTAAATCCCGGTGTGGGGTGCGCGCGTGAGCCGCCAGCGGAGCAGGCCCCGATGGAGCGGCGTCCTTACCAGCGGCGAATGCAGAGGTGAGTGGGGAGCGCGCCGAGTGGGGAGCGCGCCGAGGGCGGCGTTACTCCTCGATCCTTTCAATCTAAAATTGTCTCTTTATTTGAACTGTTACCAATAAAGGTTACTTTTTATACCTGAACCATACATGACTTGTGAGGTGTGTGCCGGTACAGGGATATTTACTCTCCTCTGTGCCAACACAGGTCACTGTCTGTATCTTATACATATCCTAGGCAGTCCTCTCCTATAGCTACTACCTAGGTGGTTGAGAAAGGCAGGGGTGTGCAAACTGGGGGGCGGACGATTTTTGTAGGGGGCGCGGGGGTTGCAGAGGCCCCGCACTCTTTCCCGGGATCGCGTGAGGCCTCTGCAACCTATTACTTACCAAGATTCAGATGGCTGTTGACGTGTCACAAATGTCATAGTGCGCACAGCAGCGGCCACTGCGGACCTAGCCATAGTGTTAAAGGGAAGACCAGATCACCAATATATCCCTAGTGTAGTTTGCCAATGTCCCTTTGAATGCTTTTAGTAGCCAAACTCACACTGACATTTTGTGCGACATCTCCATAAGAAAAAAAGGTGAAAACGGCAAATTTATAAAAAAAACCAATATATATATATATATATATATATATATATATATATATATATATATAATACAAATATCCTAATCAGAAAGCAACAGCGTGAGTTTGGCTACTGAAACAAGAGTGATCTGAGGCATCTCTTAGAAAATGCACTACAGCAACCATATTTAAAAAGCCTGACCATGGCAGATTAACATTGATATTTTTCTGAAGTTGAAAACTTTTTTTTGAGGATTTGATGTATGTAAATATGATGAAAAGGAAAAAAAGTTCAAGTATATATTTGTTTTTCCCATACTGCGTTTTGAAAATCTTGTGGTACTATTGAAGCGGCAATCCAAGCGCTTTTGTACATTTTTTTTTTACCCAAGATTGAAGCAGGGAGTCTCAAGAACTGAACCGTTAATTTTGGCTCTAGGGACCCCCTGCTTTCGGCGATAACTCCGTGGTAGGTGCCGTAGCCACCCAAGTCCGCTACCAGCGTTCACATTATGGCAGAGTTTCAAAGTCTCTGTGCCCTGCGGGCCAATAGGAAGCTGTGACGTCATTGGGTTCAGCTTCCCATTGGCCCGCGTGATGCTGGAGTTGAAGACCCCATCTAGTTCAACCAGAGGAGCTACTGGTACCTACTATGGAGGTATCTCTGAAAGCAGGGTGTCCTCGGAGCCGAAATTAATGGGGCTCAGCCCCGGAGACCCCTTGCTTGGATTGCTCCTTTAAAAGGACATTCCCTCTCCTAGGACCAAGTGAACTAATTCCATTGGCATGTTCAAGGGGTTGCAACTAGGTGACTGATTGCCCTTTTTTTAATACCCAAAGCTGACTCCATACTTAATTATTAAAGTTAATATGTAAACACGGTGAGCGGAGACTTGGGAGGGGTTTGATTTCCTCTGGCTGCTCCCTTTTGTCTGATGTCACTGTGTGTTCAACAAGTGCTTGCACAGCCAGAGTCCGTCCCCCCCCCCCCCCCCCCACACCCGTCTCCACCTCCCTGTATCTCTACTGGCTTTCTGATAAGGGCAGGGTGGGGGCATGGTAACAAAAACACTTTATTGGCAATCACTACCCCATTTAGAGCCCCCTAAGAAATTCAGATTATATTTAAATCCCCCCCACCCCCCCAGAAAGCAACCAAACCTCTGCACGTTTAGGGAAGCCAATTAGACTATGTGGAGTTGCACCCTGAGAAAGATGGGAGCATTAAAGATGGCTGGTGTTAATTTGTAGGCGCTGCTTATAAATCTACCCCGACTATGCTACGGCTTGTTCTACCCTTCTCAATGAGGCATGTACCTCCAGCAAAAGGAATACAGATGTATCCTAGCATGGGGGTTGGGAGCAGGAGTGCGGGCGATGCTGGGTTTATACGATTTTACATTATGGTAATGTATGCATGTTACTGACTTCCTATGTACAGCCCCCTCACCTCAAAATCAGTTCCTGTACCCTAGTTTTGGCCATTGCCCCTTGGTCCCCCATGGTCAGAATGAAGCTCAGAGCTTGCCCGGCGATGCCCTATCAATGGCAAAGCCGATAAACAGGTTCAAAGTCAAATGGAGCCCATTGAGCACTGTATAAGAAAGAGCCCTTGGAATGTGACTGAGCTGGTTTGGAGCAGATTGCTGCCTTGTTGTGTGTGTGTATGTGTCCTGGGGTGCTGGATCAACAGGCCGGGGGGAGGGGAGCAGCCCCAGTAACAATAAATCAAAGCAAGAGGGCCATTGTTGAGCTAAAGGATCTGCCAAAAGATGTCCTCTCCCATCTGAATCCTGCGGTGAGCAGAGGAGAATCTGTCACAATTGGTGCCCCGGAGTGTCGTTTCCTGCTAGGAATCACCTTCTCAAACACCAACAGCTTCAAAGAAGGCAGGCCCCGGCCATGCTAAACACTTCTAATGTCAGCGTTTCCATGTGCGGCTCCCACTTCATCATCCCAGTCATTAGCTGCGGTGTGAAACCTTTTCCAGCTGAAACCGAGCGTAGACGTTTATGGGGTTTTATTTAATATGGCTGCCACGGAGAAAATGGGCAGCTAATTTATATAATCCCGCTCTTCCACTGCCTCCTGGAAATCATGCACAGACACACCACCTTAACGAAGCATATGAGTAGCTCCGTGGCTGATACTATACACCTCGTGCATACACCGTGGCCCCTTGTAGACGCACTTACCAGAACGCCCTCCTACTGTCTCTGTATGTTCCTCCTACTTATCACTTAGATTGTAAGCTCTTCGAAGCAGGGACACCTTTTCCTAAATGTCACTTATGTCTAAAAGCGATTCTTCCCATTATGTGTTATTTGTATTAGTTATTTATATGATTATCACGTGTATCACTGCTGTGATGCGCTATGTACATTAATGGCGCTATATAAATAAAGATATACATGCATGTTCCACTGATACTTTTATTACACCTGTAATACAGTTGGACCACTTTTATAATTGCTTTAATCACTCATTTTAATATTAAAAATGCATTGAAGGTGACTTTAAATAAAACTAACATATTCGATCCTTGTCGGTTTTTGTGTAGTTTAATTATTAATGTTTTTCGAGTCATTTTTAAGGCAGCTGCAGCGTTTCTGTTTCAAAGTCTTACCTGCTGCAAAATTGGAGCAAACAAATGCATGTTTATACACTGGAAGTGTGAGGCTGAACTGCATGGAGATACACCACTAATATTCTGGTAGCCTCTTCTGCTGGATCAGTGCAAACCTGTGGGAAAGAAGGGGGAAAAAAATAACATGTTCTTGTATAGCGCTGCTAGTTTTACATAGTGCTTTACAGAGACATTTTGCAGGCACAGTCCCTGCCCCGCAGAGCTTACAATCTATGATCGCATATGCACTGACCCTGACCCCTTGCAGACACACTTACCAGAGCACCTACCGTCTCTGGAAGTTCAACCCACTTACCACTTAGATTGTAAGCTCTTTGGGGCAGGGATTCCTTTTCCCTTTACTTTGATGTCTGAAGCGCTTATTCCCATTCTCTGGTATATTATTATGTCCCGTGTACCACTGCTGTGAAGCACTAGGTACATATATGGCACTATATGAATAAAGATATACATACTGAACAGGCGGTCCTCGCTTTTCCGACGGAATGCGTCCCGCCAACCGCCATCGGTGACCGTCGGAAAAGCGGGTCCGGCATTGGATATTGTGTCCGGCAGACTGCATTATGCGGCGTCGGATAAGGCATGCATCGGAAACCTGGACGTCGGTGAGGGAGGATCACCTGTACATACAATCTTCAATGCTTTTGAACCCTCCAGTATGAAATGCCTTCACCAACCCACGATGGGAGCCCGGCCTTCACCAACCCACGACGGGAGCCCGGCCCTCACCAACCCACGACGGGAGCCCGGCCTTCACCAACCCACGACGGGAGCCCGGCCTTCACCAACCCACGACGGGAGCCCGGCCTTCACCAACCCACGACGGGAGCCCGGCCTTCACCAACCCACGACGGGAACCCGGCCCTCACCAACCCACGACGGGAGCCCGGCCTTCACCAACCCACGACGGGAGCCCGGTCTTCACCAACCCACGACGGGAGCCCGGCCTTCACCAACCTTCGACGGGAGCCCGGCCTTCACCAACCCACGACGGGAGCCCGGCCTTCACCAACCCACGACGGGAGCCCGGCCTTCACCAACCCACGACGGGAGCCCGGCCTTCACCAACCCACGACGGGAGCCCGGCCTTCACCAACCCACGACGGGAGCCCGGCCTTCACCAACCCACGACGGGAGCCCGGCCTTCACCAACCCACGACGGGAGCCCGGCCTTCACCAACCCACGACGGAAGCCCGGCCTTCACCAACCCACGACGGGAGCCTGGCCTTCAGAGGGGGAAAAAATACAATATTAGTTTCAGTTTTCCTTTCATATATTGTAGCTTCACTAGCGTTCAATTACCAATTTAAGATTTCGAAGCATTATAATACATGAAACGGAGGCTTACATCTGCATTAAGTTACTACACCTTACTTGTTTGCCCTTGCAATTGACATTTGGAAAAATTGAGGCTAAAAATGAAGAAGAAGAAGTTGACAAAGAATGGGAACTGCAGGCGTGGGTGCTGCTTAGGACAGGAGTTGGTTATCCCTGTCCAAGAGCTACCAACAGGTCCGGTTTTCAGGATATCCCTGCTTCAGCACAGGTGGCTCAGTCCTTGACAGCTACCTGTGCTGAAGCAGGCGTGTCCTGAAAAGCGTTGGTAGCTCTTGAAGACTGGAATTGGCTCCCTCTTGGTTAGGTAATACTGGTATAACTGATAACGCCCCCACCCCCGTCCCACTCATTTTGAAATCTCATTGGTGCGAGTGAAACGCGCATCGGAGCTAGAATAACACGGACTCGCACTCTCTATCGGCTCAAATGTAAACTGACCGGTTGCATCTCACCACGGGCTGTGCAGTCACACTCCATAAGTCCTGACATTTCCACCCAAAATGTGAAATATTACAGAAAACACACCAACCCCTGCACCCTATGTTTCCACTAACCCTTCCTTATAGATCGTAATAATCCTCGGTGCAGGACCCTCCTTACCTACTGCAACAATGTATGTTAAGGTTTCTTATCTTATTGTTTTTTGTTTTTTTTGTCGTCCGACCCTATTGTACAGCGCTACTGCATTTGTTGGTGTGTTTATAAATAAAGAATAATCCCGTGTCAGGCCAGCAAGAGACCCGTTGCTGTATGTCGCAGAATTGCAAGCCATGAAATTCCCCATATATACTGGTTTCTCTTCTAAGGTGTAATAGTAGAAGAAATGCGTAATTATTTATTTGGCTTAAATGCAGCCGCGACATTCCGTTAAAAACCAAAAATAACGCACAACGCACAACCCCCACTTCCCACTTCCATAACGAGGAATTAAAGCAGTATTTCCGCCTACCCATTTCTTTATTTTTTTTTTCAGTATTTGAAACGGGTTTCCTCCAAAACTGAGCAGCGTGAGTGCCCCCCAGTTTCCTAAGATCCTTGCCTGTTTAGATGGCAGGGTTTTCCCTCCCCTCTATGGAAATCAAAATGGCTGCCAGTTCTCACAGGTCCTGCGGGCGAACAGGAAGAAGCTTCCTATTGCGCGACTGTTTAAATGTCCAGGAAGTTACACTACCAACTGAACAAAGAAATCGTTATCCGCACGGGGGGGGGGGGGGTAGGTTGAAGTTAAAAATAGTTTAGGTCTGGAGGAGCAGTCCTGGTACGTGGAGTAGATTGAGACGGGAATCGGGCAGGGTTGCTTTTATAATGCCGCGATGATTCCTAAACAGTAGTGACCAGTGCTAACATTTATAAAAAAGCAAATAAAAAATATCATTCGTGAGCACATTCACACGTCTTAGACAGGTCGGCACCCCTGCCTTTCCCCATTACCTCCTAGCATACAGTGCTTCCACGGCAGCAAGGGACTCTGGGTAATGACCTGCAAGTGAGCACACAGTGTCACCTTTTACTTCACATCCATTTTAACATGGTCCCCTATAAGCTTATGCCTGCCGCATTACACCTCTTTTCAGCACAGCCTGGTTAAAACCTGCTCAAAGACGGCTGTCTCAACCTTTTGGGTCTCTGCAGTGCGAGGCGAGAATAAGTTTCATTCACACATTGAAAGTAAAGCGAGAATGGACCATGCTTGCCATCCATCCCAAAACGCCTCCGCCCCAGGACTTGATGGTGAAGTACGTGGTTTGTGTGTAACAGGGAAGGAAGCCTCCCCATGACAAAGACTGCGTGGTTTGTGTGTAACAGGGAAGGAAGGCTCCCCATGACAAAGACTGCGTGGCCGTCGAAACACTGGAAGTTTTGCTGAATAAATCACCTTATTATCAAGTCCGTGTGCCTGGGTGTTTTCCTGCTCCTCTGTGATTTATTGGGGGTGGTGCGGGTCTTCCCCATCTCTACGAGCACCGGCAGTTTACCTTCATTTTTTGGATGAGACGTGCGCCTGTAATCCTCTCTGCGTTCCCTTGTATGTAACAGGGAGCACAAAGGCAATCTGAGAAGTAGTGGATGTTTTTACAATAGTCTGGGATACGCTTGCAAAAACAGATGAACACCAACCACATTAGACTCCGATCTTTAAAACTTCAACTTATTGCTGAAACTAAAGGGTTCCCTGCAATTTTTCAGGTCATTTGAAAATTGGACCAAATACAGAAGAATTTACAATGCATCTGATCTCAGACGCGCTATTAGAGAGGGTTGGGGTTCCTTACAATGCATTTGATCTCAGACACGCTATTAGAGAGGGTTGGGGTTCCTTACAAATCATCTGATCTCAGACACGTTATTAGAGAGGGTTGGGGTTCCTTACAAATCATCTGATCTCAGACACGTTATTAGAGAGGGTTTGGAGTTCCTTACAATGCATCTGATCTCAGACACGCTATTAGAGAGGGTTGGGGTTCCTTACAATGCATCTGATCTCAGACACTATTAGAGAGGGTTGGGGTTCCTTACAATGCATCTGATCTCAGATGCGCTATTAGAGAGGGTTGGGGTTCCTTACAATGCATCTGATCTCAGTCACGCTATTAGAGAGGGTTGGGGTTCCTTACAATGCATCTGATCTCAGACACGCTATTAGAGAGGGTTGGGGTTCCACAGAATTTCACAAGATAAAATATAAAAATAAAAAAGATAAAGATAAAATATATAGGGTTCCTAAACCAAAATAAGATTGGAAACCACTGCACTAAGTCAATAAGATAACACACTTCCCACACATGCTTCATTAGGGGGATAAGAAGCAGATGACAAGAAACGTACACAATCTTAAAACCGCAATCTATAGCTGCTCAATTCTTTTTTGTTTTCTCTCTGCTTTTCTTTACAGTTATCAAAATGCATAGCATTTATAACGTTTGCTTGTTCTGCTGAATCTGATATGCTAAAATAAGCCAATGTTGAGACTACATCCGTATGTATCATTTTATTTTTAGTCTCCCAACAGCATACACAGAGCGTTACAGAATTACAATCCAGGGATAATCAAGTACAAACAATGGGGGCGGGAGTAGCAATGTTTGGGTGTCAATGTTCAAGCTTGTGCTCATCGGAAGACAAGCTTGAGGTCGTGTATACTACTATATCTATAAGGACGTTTTCTCTAAAAGTATGACAAATTGCAACGATCCTGCACTTCTCCAAGATCCACCATGCCTATTGCAAATCTGCGATTCATCAAGAAATGTAACTCTTTGTCTTCAATAACAGGACATAGCTGTAAATATGTATTTATCTAACCACATAAGCTGTAAGTGGATGTAAAAAAATACAGTCCGCATTTGGCTTGAAAATCGAGCTCGTATGATGAAGACGCAAGACCTGAAACATTGACTAAGCAACTTAAGTTAACACATATCATCAGCAAGGGATTTGAAAATCCGCTGTGTCGGCTGCCACCCTATCTCCTTTGGAACCCCAGCATCAAATAACGCCATGGGCATCATCAACATGACGACACACAGCGCACCATAAGGAACCCCAACCCTCTCTAATAGCGCGTCTGAGATGAGATGCTGTGTCGGCTGCCACCCTATCTCCTTTGGAACCCCAGCGTCAAATAACGCCACGGGCATCATCAACGTGATGACACACAGCGCATTGTAAGGAACCCCAACCCTCTCTAATAACGCGTTTGAGATCAGATGCAATGTAAGGAACCCCAACCCTCTCTAATAACGCGTTTGAGATCAGATGCATTGTAAGGAACCCCGACCCTCACTAATAGCACGTCTGAGATCAGATGCATTGTAAGGAACCCCAACCCTCACTAATAGCGCGTCTGAGATCAGATGCATTGTAAGGAACCCCAACCCTCTCTAATAGCGCGTCTGAGATCAGATGCATTGTAAGGAACCCTAACCCTCTCTAATAGCGCGTCTGAGATCAGATACATTGTAAGGAACCCCAACCCTCTCTAATAGCGCGTCTGAGATCAGATGCATTGTAAGGAACCCCAACCCTCTCTAATAGCGTGTCTGAGATCAGATGCATTGTAAGGAACCCCAACCCTCACTAATAGCGCGTCTGAGATCAGATGCATTGTAAGGAACCCCAACCCTCTCTAATAGCGTGTCTGAGATCAGATGCATTGTAAGGAACCCTAACCCTCTCTAATAGCGCGTCTGAGATCAGATACATTGTAAGGAACCCCAACCCTCTCTAATAGCGCGTCTGAGATCAGATGCATTGTAAGGAAGCCCAACCCTCTCTAATAGCGCGTCTGAGATCAGATGCAATGTAAGGAACCCCAACCCTCTCTAATAACGCGTCTGAGATCAGATGCATTGTAAGGAACCCCAACCCTCTCTAATAGCGCGTCTGAGATCAGAGGCATTGTAAGGAACCCCAACCCTCTCTAATAGCGTGTCTGAGATCAGATGCATTGTAAGGAACCCTAACCCTCTCTAATAGCGCGTCTGAGATCAGATGCAATGTAAGGAACCCCAACCCTCTCTAATAACGCGTCTGAGATCAGATGCATTGTAAGGAACCCCAACCCTCTCTAATAGCGCGTCTGAGATCAGAGGCATTGTAAGGAACCCCAACCCTCTCTAATAGCGTGTCTGAGATCAGATGCATTGTAAGGAACCCTAACCCTCTCTAATAGCGCGTCTGAGATCAGATACATTGTAAGGAACCCCAACCCTCTCTAATAGCGCGTCTGAGATCAGAGGCATTGTAAGGAACCCCAACCCTCTCTAATAGCGCATCTGAGATCAGATGCAGTGTAAGGAACCCCAACCCTCTCTAATAGCGCATCTGAGATCAGATGCAGTGTAAGGAACCCCAACCCTCTCTAATAGCGCGCCTGAGATGAGTCAGGATTACCATCTCTGAAGATGCCCAATGCATGTACAATGTAGATTGTGGGATGGAAAGTGAGTTTGTATACAAGGCCATGTAGTGCACACGTCTTCTAGATGAACTGCTTCATTACACATTTTTTAGATCACAAGCTGCAGCAACTCTTCTAATGCAGCTTAAGGCCAGGTCCCCAGTGGCCCCTGCAGCACGCGCGGCGGCGTGTGCGGTGCACAAAAGGCACAGCCCTCCAATCGGTGCAGTTCAGCCACTGAGGGTGAACACGCCTCGTTATGTCAAGGCCGCGCCCCCGCCATGCCCCCCTCCATCAGATCTCCTGCTTTTCAACCGCAGACTACAGCTGAAACGGATGCACGCGCCGCCAAACGCTCCGGCGCATGTGCAGCCGTGACGTCACGCTCCCTGCTCGGCCGGGCGATTCGTGGCCGGCTATGTGTGCGCGCGGAGGGGGGGCATGTTGGGGGCCAAGACGTCACTGAGCTGGTTTGTCCTCATTGGGCGAACCGATCACGTGACGTGCCAGCGAGTGGCAAATTAAAATTTGCTTGCTTGGCAAGCAGCTAAGCATTGTGCATGCGCAGGCGCTCACTCACGCTGGCCACACACATTGCCGCAATGTGTTTCATCCCAGCCAGCGTGAGCGCGCCCGCTCAGCGCCACCCTGGACGAGGCCTAAGGGGCGTTGCTGTAAAACAGCAATGGGAAAATTGTAGTCTCTGATTTTAGTAGGATCCACAAAAACATTTTCACTCAGTGCGGTTATCAGCCTCCAAGGTGCAAAACGGGGGCATCGATGATAAACTGCTCCTGTCTTATCAAGTAATATTATTGATCACTGCGGTGCAGTATTTTTGTCCCAGTTTTGCAGCTGTCAAACTCTGATGACAAGTCCCATTAACTGCCATGAAATAGGAAAATATGGGAGTATGTGATAAAGGAGGCCAAGAGAGAGGAAATAATATGTATATAACTAGTTAAAACGAATGTGGCTACGTTTGGTGAGTTAAATACCAGATAGTAGCCTGGCAATTATTATTCTTTTTTTCTAAGGGAAAATGAGTGTTGTTTATCAGTCTACTGGCTGCAAAACTAACACGAAAATGGTGCAAAGAAACTATTGTAGACACCCCAATGGTTTAAACTGGATAGTGAATTCTTTGATAAATCAGCTGCAATCTTGCACCCGTTATGGAGTATTTTCCCAATCTATTGTATAAGCACAACAGGAAAGTGGGGTATCAGTTATAGGGACAATAATGCAGGACCTTAGACGGTTATCCTGAAGTGGAGTTAGAATGAAGAATTAAACCCATGTTAAAAATAAATCGGATTAACTGCCTCTTGGCTACAGTCCCCAGAAAGGGGAACGCTATTGATCTCTCTTGCAGAAAAGCTGTTAAGGGTTAAACAAATACACCTAAGAAGCATAACAATTTAAATTAACTTCTAAATCAGCCCTTGCCTTATCTCATCCCCCACCTATCTACTGACCCCCTACCTTCAGCACCAAAAGATTTGACAAACTCAAGAGCAAAATAAACAATGAACCAAAGTGGGCCAACTTCTCAGAGCTCAGAGAGCTGTGTTGTTTTCTATGGGTCTTGTTTGTTGTAGTCACCCAGTAACAAGATTTGCCTTGTCTTGTATAAAGCCAACACTTGGGAAATCACAGCCTGTCCTTCAGGTTCCCCGTTAACCCCTTTGCTGCCGGGGATTTCCATATAGGAGCCATTTGCTCCGAACTACTGATGACATCACTTAGCAGTGATGTCATTTTGTGATGTTCATATTCCATATGAATTGCTCCTGGAAATGGCTTTCCACTGTTTGTGTCTAATGATCCCAGGACTTTCGGGTGAGCAGGTCATTCAAATTGGCACCACAAGCCAAGGCTTAGAATCTAGATTAGTTGGGTAAATGGTTCATCTCTAGCGTTGACTTGTCAAATATGTTCACACCTGCGACATAAACACAATGTTTGTCATTTATCGTGGGATGGGGAAATATTGCTTCTTAAAGTCTGCTGGCTAATTAACTGGGGTCATCATCGAGGAAACTAATAGGCACAGTTTAATCCACCAGAACATCTTACTGCTTTCAACATCATCCACCTGAGATAGTGCAGGCCTTTGTATCATTGACTTCAGGCTGCAAATCTGCAGCAGATGTACAAGTATCAAGGCAAAAAAAAAAACCACCTTATTTCCAACAGTATTTTTTAGTGCTAAATCTAGTGCTGTTTTGCAGCCGGGATACACTGGGGGTGTCATTTATCAGTCTAACAGCTGCAAAATAAAAGGGCAAACCTGATCCAAAGACCGGCAAAATAAATCCATTGATTTTAATGGGAAATATTTTTCTTAATACATTTCATGCAGTCTCCCTACTCAGTCGCTGGAATAGTTTGATAAATAATCTGCTTTGATACTTCACCCAAAGTATTATTTTTTTTTTTAGTTCTGAACCATGTAGATCTGGCAGTAAAGGGGTTAAACTTTCTCATTTACACATTGCTCTGTTGAAAGACTATGTAGATTAAAGAAAGTTGGTGGTTGGATTGCTATATTATTACATTGTAACATGTCCATCTTAAACATGACTGTGATTTCAACACACACTTGTACTTTCATAACTGATTTAAGAAATAAGTTAAGGTTGAAGAATAGTCACAGATAACAGATCACACTTTGCCAAACATTTAAGCAACAAAAAAGAGCACTATTAACAAAAACAATTATATATATTGTTTTAAGACTGTGTTTCCCTGTGTGTGCTCTGAGTTATAGAAAGGCCCCAACTAAGAGTGTTATTTACATTAACAGATCTATGCAAACCTAAACTCCCTTAGTATAAAAGAGGCAGGTAATTAAGCATATGGAATGCCCCCTGCATCATTGCAATAAGTGTGCAAATAGGTTTATTGCAGCTAATGGAAGGAAAATTGGTTACACTAATGTCTTGATCCCAAGGCAGAGTTTAGGACAAGCAAACTCTACAAGAGAGACCTGCTGAGCATTTAGGGACTTGTCTGATGATCTGATTCCTACATAGCAAAGAGAGGTATAACATACACCTTTGCTTATGCATGTGCATATTTAACTCACTTGTAATTGGTTAAGGGTTGAGTGTTTAGGACCGTTGGGTAAAGGTTTAATCCAATGATTGCAAGAAAAAGAATAGAATTTTTTGGGGGAAGGGGTTAAAATTGGCATTTCCACAATCTTCCCCCCACTCCTAAAATCAAATTGGATCAAGTTCATTTACGACCGGGGGTTGGAGGGTGTCAATTGTTTTAAAGGGGCCAATGGTCGGCGAGGTCAATTAACATAGTCATCCCAAGCTGTTGTCTCATCATCAGAGAGGAGTGGCTCATCACCCCCCACCCGAGACCAAAAACATACCCTTAATCACTTGGAAGTGCTGCAGTTTGCGAGAAGTACTTTGGTGGAAGGCGACACTCCCACCAGAAGGATTCACCACCAATGTTTTGTGATCTTCCATAATTAAAGTTCTCCATTTCCACTGCAGGAGATGTGGGTGGTGTAGGAGAAAAGTCCAAGGGGGGGTGGGGGAAACCTGATTTTTGTTTTGCTTGAACAACAAAGAATTAATGGAACTTTTAACGACGAGAAGTTAACCAACTCTTCGAAGAAGTCTTCTCCACAAGAGCATTGCAGGGAGGAATCTGCATGGAGCGCCTGATGAGACTGTGACCTTATTTGCTGAACATTATATTGGTAGAGTATTATTTCAAAGAGTTGCCTCCCCCCACCCCCACCCCAACTTTAACCAGACTTGACCACAAGCGTAGGTTGTGGATCATTAGGCCATGTATAACCAAGAGGCCATCTCTCCCTTTGCCCTCAGCACTGGGTTGCTACAGGATGGTAGTTGCCAGTTTAACAAGAATGGTTACCCAGGCATCAGCCATCCTCACCACCCGCATCACCCCCAGCCCTTCTTCCCTTTCACCGCGGTGAAATCGGAGTACGGACACCCAGATCTCCAGGTTGGTGGGGACTGTTCAGCCAAGCCCTGGAACCCATTCTCCCCACCTGAGCCTCCCAGCCAGCTGGGGATCACTGGATCTGGGCATCTCGCAAGAGATCAGAGCCCCAACCTGAGCGAAAACAGACGAAACCTGAAAGAAGAATCTGAGCATGAGAGGGAAAATAAAGAAGGATCTCCGGAGTCCAAGTACACCACACCGCCCCCTCTTACGCCCGGACCCTACTATGCCCACGCCTGGAATACCTCCTTCTGGCCCACGCTCTCAACCACTGGAACCGCCGCTCCAAACAAGCCTCTGCCAAGCCAACCTGTGCCTGGGATCGCGACGGTTCCTGGGTCACACGTCTACCCCAGCCCCTCGAACCAAAGCCCCAGCGCTGGAGTAGAGAGTGGGATCTCCAGCATGGGGAGCAGCAGTGGTAGCAGCACATCCAGCGGAGGAGCCAGTGAGGGTGGACACTCTAGTGACAGTGGAGATGAGGTGAGTCCATACCATCCTACAATATTTACCAACTATAGCTATTTTGAGGGATTCTACTTGATCCAACTGTAATGAGGGCGATCTTAGCAGGTTCTCCACAAAAAAATATGAATCCTCATATTAACATCTCAAAACTTGTGCTACATTTGCTATTGGGATTATCATCAATGGACATCCAACAGAAATTGGGAAATACTGGTGTATAAGGGCTGATTGCCAACACGTATCATGGGTTTGAGAACACATTGTTGGGACTCTGCCAATGATAAGGTGACTACATTCTGTGTCGATGGAGACTGGCTATGCTTAATCTGTGTATATGACAAACACACACCTGGTTTATTAATTTTGTGCTTATATCGGTTATTTGATATATATATATTTTTTTTTTTTGCGGTGTTCTCCTTGACTCATAAGGATGGCTCCAATAATTAGACTCCATAGTAGACACATATTTGAGTATCTAGGTTATAAGAGAAGCACTGTGTGGTCTGAATGTCCTGTCACATTATTATGCATTGAATTTGCTATAAATTGAAACCACCGCCATGCAACACAAGTCTCTTAATGATTTATCTGTGACAATTGACAGGCTCAGTTCTGTCCCCAACTTCATTCCCCCCTGATGTCCTTTTGGGAGTGGGGAGGGGTTTTGATGTTTTCAGGAATAATATATTTATTTTTTGTGCAGGTGTTTTCACACTTCAGGATTTTGCAAAGTCAGCTCCTAATTGCATTGCCAAATATAAAGCAGATTCTATGTATTCTGTGGTTTACTGTTTGTCCTAGTTTTCCTCTAAGACAGCAATTATTCCTTCCCCCAATTGCATGTTATCAGCAGCAGCCCAGGGGTGCATCGTGGTATCCAACGTTACAGGAAAGCCACCTAGTCCCGAGTTCCATATTGTGCCACTAATGCAGAAGGCACAGCTGCCTGGTCACCCAATAGGAAGCTGTGACAATCTGTAGCATGCTATTGGCCACCGGAGTATCCTGGCCACGTTGTCCACCAGACCAATGTTTTTGGTACAGTGGCATAGCAGGTGTGGATACACCCCAGGAAGACCCCTTGGTCCCAGCTAATATAACAAGTTGTGGATTGCTGCCCCTCCTTCTAGCATATATTTTAAAATCTGTTTACTACATCTCATGAAGCAACTTGTTAAACAGGGGAGCAACGTTTGTATTCACTTTTTTGCAATCACAATTTAGGTAGAAGAGAGGTGCTTGCGTTTTTTTTTTTTTTTTCTTATCTCTTTAAATGTGGGCCCCCAAAGGCCCATCCATGCACTGCACCATGCAATAAAGTATCACTATACATGCTGAATCCAGTAGGGGGGAGTTGGAGGTATATACCGAACAGGTGTGTGCCTCTAGCTACTATGCAGAAAATATTCAAAAACCTGGGTGGGTGGGGAGAGGGGGGGTGTAATAATTAAAAGCGGCCAAATTTGGGGGGCTCATTTAAAAAAAAAAAAAAAAAAAAAAAGTTTGCTTCCATTCACCCCCACATGAGAAACAAATGTAGATCTTGAGGCACTAGTGAAGCATAAATGAAAAGGGGAAAAAAAACCTTTGCTTATTTCATTTGCTAAATGGCTCAGCTTTATTTTTACTCTTTGCAATCCCTTGGTTTTTGCCTATTCAAATTTTTAATCTGGATCTGATGAGTTTTGCATGTTCCAACACACCATGGATTAGGACATACATATATCATTTTCTGCTATGATGTTCCATTCCATGATTCAGCCACATAACGTAATGTGCTTTGTTAGTTGGGCTCTCAACCTAATTCCCTTTTGGCAGATGTGTTATACACATACAATCAGACTGAACACTCCATGTTTTCCTGATCAAAGAAGGTGCATCTTCCACTTTTCATTCATCAAATCTAATATATGTATTGGGTTGATCATGGAATAGAAATGTGGTAATTCTTCATGTAATTTGTGTTGTGGATACAATGTGACTTTAGACTGCAAAATAGATGTCACCATATTACTACATTGTCTTGGTGGTTAAAAGAATATCATGCAACAATACCAAATCTTTGCTTAGATGTTAGAATGAAACGATTTTCCCCCCCATATTGCTATTTTAGGATTTAAGTTATTCTTTTCCAGCAGTATTGCCTAAGGGAGACTGACAAATTGCTGTGTTAGATTGTGAAAACAATGCTGGGTTTGCACAATCCTTATCAGCTTTTTAATTATGCTTAGCAGGTGTTGCTGTATAGCAGGGCTAATAAAACTCCAGTCCTCAAGGGCCACCAACAGGTCAGGTATTCAGGATATTCCTGCTTCAGCACAGGGGGGCTCCATCAACGATTGAGCCACCTGTGCTGAAGCAGGGATATCATGAATACCTGACCTGTTGGTGACTCTTGAGGTCTAGAGTTGGCCAGCCCTGCTATATGGCATACTGAAGTCAATCTGGTTCTGCTGCAGAACCCCCCCCCCCCCCCCCCCCCACACACACCATTTAGAAAAGCAGACACAATTGTGCGGTTTCCGTGGGTTTCCACTGTTTGCGCCCCAGTTTCAACCTTTTCTCTGCCAGGCCGCGATGCAGCAGGTGAATATTCATTTATTGGGGACGGTTTTGCTGGGCACCAGCTGCAAGGGAAGCGTGGGGTACATTTTTCTTGTTTATAAATGAAAATGATGCACAATTGCCAGAAAAATGGCTGCAGCTACTTTAGATCTTTATTTTAGTTCCTGATATCCTAGGATTATCAAAGATGTCTGCCTTCATAAACCCCAGCACGTGGACACCCTACAGTTCCAGTAATGACACTTTTTTTTGTAGCACTGTACAAAACACATTGTGATACCACAACCCCTATAGTGCATAGTTCCGTAAGTGGCTCTGAGTCTCCATAAGCACTCTCTCTTTTTGGGGGTGGGGTGGGGGAGGTTTGCTTCCCTTCTGATCTCTGGTCACTGCCTTGACTACTAATGCTATGTTCTCAAAGCAGAGTGTGCCCTGGCTTTGATATTCTCATCTTTAACCATTTGTTCACTGTTTGCTCTTGCAGGATATCCCAACCAGTGAAGAGTTAGAACAGTTTGCCAAAGATTTAAAGCACAAGCGGATCACACTGGGGTTCACACAAGCGGATGTCGGCCTGGCCTTAGGGACCCTCTATGGTAAAATCGGATACTCCCAATGAGCATAAAACAGCTGCATTTGTGTCACTTTCTCTCTCCCCCCCACCCCCCTCCTCCATCCTTGTGATAAAATACCTACATATTCCTCCAGATTCTGATATGAAAATAATTGAGATGAGCCTTTATTCTCAGCCCTGATGTCTTGACTAATGTGGGATCTTAAGCATGCTGTGTACTAGTATGGGGCCCACTATTTATAGTGAGGTATAGCTGACTTGTTATAATTGTGTTAAGCCTAAAATGTAAGATTTCTACCTTCTACAATGCTCATATGTAGGTCCCCAGGTCAGGTTTTTTTTTAATTTATAAATTGGAATGACCTTGCCTGAATGTCCTCCATTTTATATACCCGCATTTTAATGGAACTGGTAGAAACAGAGTAGGGGAGCACGAGACATGTAAAAGAGAGACGCATAAAGTAGTCAATGGTGATTCTTAAGTGATACAGACAGAACAAATGATGTGTGGTTTGCTGCATGCAAATAGGAACGTGGTGGTTGGAAGGTGGGCTGAGAAGACTAACAATATTAAGGACTTACACGGCGAGTGAGTCAATATCCATTACTTTATTGTGGTCACTATCCCGCCATACTGGAATCACCGCTGCACCTGACGCAATTAGATGTGGCGCACCTAGATTGCACATTCTGTGGGAGAACACTATTTTTGAAGGAGATCGAGAGAGAAACCTTTTGTAGTACTGACTTGCACTCGGCTGTGTAAGTCCTTAGTATTCTGTTAGTCTTCTCACCCCACCTTCCAACCATCATATTCATATTTGCATGCAGCAAACCACACATTTGTTCTGTCTGTATCACTTAAGTAGAATCACCACTGACAACTTTGTGTATCTCTTTTACATGTCTCGCGCTCCCCTACTCTGTTTCTACCATTAACCTAAGGCTTTGTCCCCGCATGCTACTGCAGCGCCCGCTGTGGCGGACGCTGCAGGGACGAGAGCCCTCCCCTCAATGGTGCCGGGCCCGCTGCGAGGGGGGGCTGCAGCGCTGTGGCGAGAGTTTCTCCTGCTCTTAATAGAATTGAGAGCAGGACTCGCGACGGAGCGCTAGGCCACGCCCCCTGGCGGTTCAGCCGATGAGGGCGAACCTGCCGTGTGACGTCATGGCCACGCCCCTGTCACTCCCCCGCCCCCCCCCTCCTTCCCCGGTCTCTCTTCCTGCAGCTCACTGCAGACCGGGGAATCGGCTGCATGCGCCGCCAGGCGCGTGTGCAGCGGTGGCACTGGGTCCTCAGCCTAAGGATCGTGGGAGATTCTTCACCGGGTTGAGCAGCAAGATACATCTCGGGCCAGTATTGTACAATTTGTACTTTTTTTTTTTTTTTCTTCTTATCGGCTCCACCACGTTCATATTGTGTTGAATACAAACACAATTAGACACTCCAGTTTGGGAAGCGCCCCAGTTCCTTTCTTCTACATTTTAAGGAATCTGTTGGATAAACAACCTTGTGGTTATTGATGGCCTAGTTTTCATTGCAGTGCTTTAGAAAACCTCCCATAGCATGCAGCGACACAAGTCTGCTCACACGGGTAGCTGATGGAACCAGAGTACTGCTTGTTAATGTCACACTGCCTGCCGCCTCCTCCTCCTCTTATCCTGCAGGGAAGATGTTCAGCCAGACCACCATCTGTCGCTTTGAAGCCCTGCAGCTGAGCTTCAAGAACATGTGCAAACTGAAGCCTCTCCTGCAACGCTGGCTTAATGAGGCAGAGAACAATGACAACCTGCAAGAGGTAGGTGGAAGGCAGAAGTGCTGACAGTGTTACACTATAAAAGAGCAGGGGTGGGAGAGTTCTGCTCCTCGTGCATCTATGAACATGCCAGGTGCTTTCAAAGCTCTGTCTTAAAGCGGCATTACTTTCAAAATGTGTTTGTATAATACTTACTGTGTCCCCCCTGCCCCCTTCCCATGCCACCTTTAAAGTATTAAACCTCCTTGGATTGCTGTGGTAGCCACCGCATCTTCTCTCGACACAGGCATCCATATTGGGTGCCCTGGGAAGCAGGATCTTTGCTGATCGATCAGCCTCTTGGATAATTATATTGCCTTAAAGGTAAGCAACTGATGCATCTATATAACAAATTTAAAAAAAATTACAAAATAGGCGCACTAATGCCACATTAAGTGACAAAGAAAATATGGCACTTCATCTTGGAAAGCAAGGCCGGTAACCCAACCTCACATGTGAAGCAGCAGTTCATGCAGTTAAGTCAGGTGTTTTCTGCTACAGTACTCAAGACCCCATCATCCCCCCCCCTAACCCCCCAAAAGGTCAGGTTTTCATGGGGGGTTCTTGAGGACTATTTGAGAACCACTGGATGAAGGTAACATTTTCTTGGTTCAAAGACCATTGATGTGTTCTTTAACCAACCACCACTTGGGGCCCTTGTAGTAATGCTGATCAACGAACAATGTAGTAATGCTGATCATGCTCTTCCTCCCTCCTTTTTTGCTGATCATGCTCTTCCTCCCTCCTTCTTTTTTTTTTTTTGAACAGCTGATCAACATGGAGCATGTTTTGGCCCAGGCCCGGAAACGGAAACGTAGGACAAGCATTGAAAATAACGTGAAGGGCAACCTGGAGAATTACTTCATGAAGTGTTCCAAGCCTGGACCTCAGGAGATCTCTCAGATAGCAGAAGAGCTCAATTTAGACAAAGATGTAAGTTCGGACTTGGATACCAATCCTTCTTCTAGTAAGTCAGGTTTTCACGTGTATCCAAATTTACCACTTCAGTGCTGGAGAATCCTCCAAAGCATTGGGTGGGCAAAAATGGAGTGGAAAGTGTATGGCGTGTAGGCATAAAAACTTGCGCCCAAGACCTTAGTCTAGAAGCTGTTCTTGATCTGTCCAAGTTTTTTTTGTCCATTGTATATGGCATGTTCATGGTAATAAAGTCTCAAAAGCAGGGGTTGCCAACTCCAGTTCAGATTTTAAGGATATCCCCGCTTCAGCACAGGTGGCTCAGTTGTTGACTGAGTTATTGGTTGACCCACCTGTGCTGAAGCAGGGATATCATTAACCTGACCTGTTGGTGGCTCTGGAGGCCTGGAGTTGGCCACCCCTGCTCTGAAGCATTAATGGTCTCCGGTTGTTGTTTTTTTTTTTTTTTTAACTTCAAATAATTATTCTTGCACTTCCTTAAATACAGATCCAGCCAGCCCCGTTGTGTCCAGCACACAGGCAACCTGCGGGACCATGGCTGCCCCCACAATGTAGGATTAGCGCTGCAGGGGGTCCAATACAGAAACGTGTACCCTCTGCAGCGATGTCAATGCAAACAGTCTTCGGAGCCGCAACTTTTTGCTTTTTCAGCCGCGGCTCCGGAGACGAGGAGTCTTGCTACATCTGTAGCTTAGAAAAGGTAAACGTGGACACACTTAATCATGGGCTGTAGAATGGAGCTTGCCAACAAAGCAGCTCATCGGAGTCAAATGCGTGTGGGGTTTTGTTTTTGTTTTTTTTCCCCTCCTTTTCTTTCCACAATGTTAATTTGTTGCAGTTATACAATGAGTTGTTACGTTATCCATCTTTTCTCCCCCTCTTTGCTGACAGGTGGTCAGAGTTTGGTTCTGCAATCGCAGACAGAAGGGCAAGCGGCAGATGCTGCCTTATGCCGAGGAG
The DNA here is from genome assembly GCF_040206685.1 of Ascaphus truei. Lineage (NCBI taxonomy): Eukaryota > Metazoa > Chordata > Amphibia > Anura > Ascaphidae > Ascaphus > Ascaphus truei. The sequence continues at coordinate 14,834,361 of NC_134503.1, forward strand.
AATGACGGAGGAGCTTATGACCTACAGTCCTTGCCGCCTCCCGCTGGAGGACCCTTCTCCCTGCCACAGGTGGTGACCTCCCAAGGCTATGCGACGTCCCCTCTGGGTTCCACCCCTGCCATCTATGTATCTGCCTTTCACAAGAGTGAGATGTTCCCCCAAGCCATGCCTCATGGAGTGCCAATGGGGAACCACAATGGTTAAACAACCCCTCGCTTGCAAGAGACTCTGTTTAGCTTCTCAGAAGGTGCCTGTGTGATCCTGCGGTTCAACCGCTAATAGAAAACTTCTCTTTTTAATTTAGTTTTTATTTCCTTAGAAGGGTGAGGTTGTGTTAAAAAAAAAAAAAAAAAAAGACAAAAAAGAAAAAAAAAGTTTGTTTGAAACAGCCAAGGGATCGTGACTCCCGTTTTTTTTTTGGTTGATCTTGTTTGCCATTGTTTCTTTTGTTCCATGTTACACATGTGGAGTAGCAGAAGGTGTTAAATCAGAGGGTTCCACATCTTATCTGCGTGGACTGCTGTCCCGTTGGTTTCATTGTAGAAGGTTTGCAGCGCTGCACCTAATTATTTTTCAAATCTAAGATACTACCTTGAGTGCATTCCTTCATATCTTCTATTGTATTTGTTACAGGCTCCAGACGTAAAATATTAGGTGGTTGTTTGTATCTGTTCCAATACCACCACTTGTCAATGTGTTCTAGCCAGAGTTCGGTGACGAGAATGGATTTGCCTAATGCCACCAGAGATGAGGAGGTAGGAATATGGAGCAGACCTGACTTGCTCTTCACCTACTCTATGCTCAAGAGTCCTCACCCAAGTAGATCGGGTCTGTTCCATGTACGCACTCCTCAACCACCTCCCAGGTGCCTTCAGAACCCTTTCCTGTCCCCGATATCTGGCTGAGACTGGTTAACGGAGCAGCATTACCTGGCTGCTTATTGTAAAACATCAACCTTGTATTTATTTTGACCTCTGAAACGCCACCCTTCTGTGTATAGCCACGTTGCCCAAGGGGCTTGCAATTAATTGATTTTAATTCCCATGGCAACCTCTCTTGTAGGCCTACCCCAACCGTATCTGCTTAGCAGAAATCCTCCAATGTCTGCGTTTTATCTTTTTTTTTTTTTAATATATATATTTTTTCCCAGGTTTTCAGAGGTAAAGTGGACTATAATTTTTTTTTATTTTTTAGCTGAAGGGTCAACCTTGGTGCCCTCTGGCTTTGTATGAAAACTGCTTTCTAGTCCAATTGACCGCTGTCTTAGATGCTAACTTTCATCTTCCTGAGCCACTTTTGCAGTAATTCAAGTGTTCCTTACCACCATGAACTCTGCGGAAAGATGCAGTAATCCTGGATGTGTTACCTAGGTAGTAAGCATTTGTTTTGTTTTTACTGTGTGCTCAGCACTACCCAGTTACCACTTTGGGTATTGCGGCACAGTTTAAAAAGTAAATAAAACGGCCTCACCCGTGTTGTAGAAGTGTATTGGATGGAGTCACTTTTTTGCGAATGGACACAACTTTTTTTTTTTTAACTTTGTTATGCGGTTTCTACATGCGAGAGAGCCATGGTCCTAGAAATCGTCGTTTTAGGTAAAGAGGACAGATCTGCTGTGTTCCACATTCTACCGACTTCTGTTATTGATACAACCGCACAATGTATCTGCATCCATCCATTCATGCATGTAATGAAGGTGTGTACTTTATTCCCCCTATACAAATATATAGGTGGCATATAGCTTCATGGCTTGTGGGCTGAAAGTCTTCCACTTGGCTATCTGGAAGTTCTAGTTTAAGAGGCCATGCTTGAATGCTGTTGGAGTCTAGGAGCACAGAAATGGCATTTCATGACCATGTTTGATTTGATGTTAAATGACCCTTTATGCATCCATGTAACATCTTTTATATGTGTTGTATGACAAATTCTACACCAGCAGCTTGTTAATGTCATCGCCCAGTTGTTGAACACGTTCTGACGTGCATGCTGACTGCAGAAGTTCTAAGCGGCTTTCTGCAGGATTCCATGCAAAACTTCACTTTTTATCCTGCAGTCTTGGTTTTTGTTTTTAATTCTTAGTGGGAAAAAAAGTAGTGAAATATTCTGTCCCTTCTATTTATTGTTTTACAATTGCCCCACTTTACGGGGCGAGATAAGATCTTGCCCATGTGTGTAACATTGTGCTTTTTACCTTTTTTTAATAACTGCTGCCAGATAAGTTTGTTTGCTGTTTCTTTCGAAGATGCCTCACTTGTAAATAGGATTAAGGAAAACGAGACAATATTGTACAATCCAATTCTTTATTAAAAAAAAAAAAAAACCCCATTAGGTATTTAATTTCTTTCCTTCTCCCCCCCCCCCCCTTTCAATTGGTTCTTCATTAACTGTATATTCTTCTCCAGCATAGTGTTGTTTAATAAACTGCAATGGTGCCATGGAAGTCGGGGGGGACGTTTGCATTCAATGGTGGACCAATCCAAATTTAAAAAAAATTGCAAACTTTCTACATGCGGTGGAAGCTGTGTCACTGCTTTCCGTGGTAAGCTTTAAACTTTTGTACACCCTAGACAAGGGGTGGCTAACTCCAGTCCTCAAGGGCCACCAACAGGTTGGGTTTCCAGAATATCCCTGCACAGGTGGCGCAATCTGTCCATGCTTCAGCATAGATGGCTCAGTCTTTGACGGAGCCGCCTGTGCTGAAGCAGGGATATTCTGAAAACCTGACCTGTTGGTGGCCCTAGACTGGAGTTGCCCACCCCTGCAATAGACTGAAGGTTTTTACTATCTAAGAGTAAGAATTTTTTATTTTTTTACTCCTTGCAGGTTCTATAATGTTAATCAAAAAGTGTGTGTGTGTGTTGGGTAGCCCTCCACCAGAGAAGAATTTAACAATAACTAATAGTGTGGTTCAAGAGATCAGGGAGGAACCTCTGCCGCCCCCCACACCCCCCCCCCAAGAGTCACAAAAAATATACAAATGTTCCTAGCACAGTTTAAATGATAATTAGACAAATGTCAATTTGAAAATGAATTATGTATTGAAAGAAGATGCAATACAGAATTGCCCCTAATAAAGGTATGGGGAGTACATCTCATCAAACAGAACTACACTATCGAAAACAATATATACAGGGAGAGGAGTGGAGGGAAAAACAAGGGGGGGTGAGAATACACAAGAAAAAAAGAGAGGGGGAACTACGTCAAACAAATGTGAAAAATACAAGGGGGGCAATGTTTCGGGGCCTTAATCACCCCTTCATGACCGTTCCCACACACCTTTTGAGTACTTCCCTTATGCACATCCATCCAAAACCTCATCTCAATAAAGTACTGATGTTGCTATATGCTCACTACATGAACGTGTTATATTTTAGTTTTCCATTGTCTAGATCTTGTATATCTAATGACTCAATAGTACCTAAATGTAGCACCTGTGGATACAATATCGAGTAAGTAAATCAACCCTGTATATCGCTGTACTGTAAGGTAACCCTCTCTAATTCAAAGCGTTTTCTCAAGGGTATACAAGTCAATCCTAATGTTAATAACAGTTGTGCTACAAAGTGATTTCTCTGTGGAGTAAATTACATTGGACCCCTCCAACCCAGCTGACGTACCCCTTAGCGATTTCTCTCAAATGTTCAGTGGTTTTTTAAATCTTGTAATAGTGATTCCTAGGGACGGAGTGTCATTAAATGGACTTTATTTTTATACAGTTAAACACTATGGAGCCTGCGCTTCTGTTTTTTTTCTGTTGATTATTTACTTACCTGATATTGTATCCACAGGTGCTACATTTAGGTACTATTGATTTATATATCAGATATATTTGACAGTTTTCCATTGTCTAGATCCTGTATAACCCGTTCATGTAGTGAGCATATAGCAACATCAGCACTTTATTTAGATGACCGGTTTTGGATGGAGGTGTATAAGGGAAGTACCATAGACTCAAAAGTTCTGTGGTAAAGGGCGAAACGCTGCCCCCTTTGTATTTTTCACCGTATCTTTTACGTTTGTTTTTGTCGTTTTCCCCCCCCCCCCCCCTTTGTCTTGTGTATTCTCACCCCCCTTGTTTTTCCTCCTCCCTGTATAGTTTTCGATAGTGTGTAGTTCTGTTTGAGATGTACTCTCCATACCTTTTTTTTTATTAGGGGCAATCCTGTATTGCATCTTTTTTCAATAAATCATTCATTTTCAAATTGACATGTCTGGTTATCATTTAAACTGTGTGCTGGGAACTTTTTTGTATATTTTTATACTGTTAAAGTGTCCGGATCCAGTGTGAGCACAACACAGATCAGTGGAAAGTGATTCTTTTACATGTGCTTCCACAAAACAGGTGGTTTTATTCAAGGGGAAGCTGGTTCTTCTGCCTGCTTTGTGCAGGATGCATTATTGAGCAATCTCTTCCTATTTATAGCAAGATTTTATGACTTCTCCCCCACGCCTCCCTTTTGCCACACACCATGACCAAAGGAAGCAAAGCAGGTCTCTGGTTCAATGTGCAAGCCTTGCTATGTAGTCCTTTGTAGAGACGGACTTGTCTTCGGAACACTTCCAGAAACTGCTTTATCCTTCATTCCATTGCTTATTTCCAACCTATAAACCTCAAGAGCTCTTCTTGCAGCTTTTAGTCCTAACAAAGATGTCCACTGCGCAAGCCACTTCCTTTCGCACAACGTATGTATGTCTTTATTTTATATAGCGCCATTAATGTACATAGCGCTTCATCGCAGTAATACACGTGACAATCATATAAATAACAAATACAAATAATACATAAAGGGAAGAAGTGCTTCACACAAAAGTAACATTTGGGGGAAAAGGAGTCCCTGCTCCAAAGATCTTACACTCGAATGAATTAATCCGCTAGAGATTACTGTGAATAGGGGAAGACAGTGATCCATTTCGCCAGCAACTTTCGATTGTGGGACTCTTTATATGCTATATAAACTTATTTCATACTTGCTTTGGTGCGCGTCTGTTTCTCCCTTTTTTGAATGGCGCAATGATCCTACACACTGATTTTTATTGGTAAATCACCTTCGCATGAAAACACTTCTCGGTTGAACTATGGTGCGGTACCGGCACAGTCCCTGTCCCGCTTACAATCTGGTGCCCGAGACAGGGTGTTGACAAAGGTCAATGAGTGGACACTGGGATTTTAACACGGCTCTCCTGCTTGTGCATGGTCTATGCTGCTGCACTTAAAGCTGCTACATCTGTATCGTTTAGTGTCGGAGTACTGTGGCATTCACCTAATACTTGGGTGTGGTACTGTGGCGATCACCTATACATTTTATTTCATATAGTGCTTTTCTCCCAATGGGAGTCAAAGCGCTTCACAATAAAAATAGCACATGGGGATTTGGTAAACAGGTGAGCTTACCATCTGTTTTTGGTGCCTAAGGCACAGGGAGATCAAGTGAGTTGCCCAAGGTCACAAGGATCTGACCTTGGGAATTGAACCAGGTTCCCTTGAACTGCCATTGTTCAGTCTCTGAGCTGCTCCTCCATGTACAGTACACCATTTTTTTTAAATGACCTGAACTAATGTACACAAAACAAGGTTTGTCAAAAAAAATGCATGCTAAAATGTCTCGCTGCTTCCACACCCCACAAATATAGGTTTCTCGTGTTTAGATCTTGTAAGCTCTTTCGAAACAGGAAGAGCTTGTGGTTTTCAATGCTTTCCTCCTTTTATTTTCTTATTCTGAGGGAGTGGCGCCGGTGAAACGTTATCCGGTGAAACGTTATCCATTTTGCTGCCGTAAATGTTGATATCCACGGTAATTGCAGATTTCCCCCCCCCCCCACCTATTTAACTGCACAAATATTGGGTTTTAAGCCAGGGGGGCAACTCCAGGCCTCAAGGGCCAGCAACAGGTCAGGTTTAAGGATATTCCTGCCTACGCACAGGTGGCTCGGTCAACAGCCACCTGTGCTGAAGCAGAGACATCCTTAATAACGTGGCCCTTGAGGATTGGAGTTAGCCAGTCCTGTTTTTAAGCTATAGGTTGGTACTAGGTAGTATTCCCACCAGTCTGAAAATGTATAGATGAGACAGGATTTAGTTTCTGTGAAGGCAACGGTTCCCTTTATCCATTGTAACACCTGTGCATTTCGGCAAAAATGTTGGAGAATATGGATTTTTCTTTTCCCGGTATAGTCCTGGTTTTAACGATGTGCTTTTCTACAGATCTAAGTCAGTGCTAACTATATACGCAGCAAATTAGTTTTTTTTTTTTTTTTTTGTTTGCTTTTTATATAAATTGCTAGACTATAAACTTTTTTTTTTTTTTTTAATTGTGTCCGATTTGCACAGTAGTTACAGTGATAAATTTAGTCATTGGAAGACGTGTTTCTGTAAAATGGTCCCAGAAATGGGACTGAAAAAGCCTTGACTAGAAAATACATAAAGTATTGCCCCCCCAAAAATATCATTCATTTGTTATACAAATGCAGAGGTGCCAAACCAAATTAAAGAACAAAAAAAAAAAAAACCCCACTGTATACATCTTATTTTCAGCAGAGGAATATTGGCCACAAATTATCACAAACCGGAAAGTGTTACAAAATATCTTGCATTGATGGGGAAGTGGGCTAAAGCCTGCTTAAAGGGCAGGCTCCGAGTGGCTGCTGCGGCTTACTCGCCACACGCTACAGCACAGCCCTCCTATGGGGCAGGCACCAGTGGCCGTGAGTGTGTTTGCGCGCAAAGCGCTGTGACGCGTATGCAGGGAAGACCAGAGTTTTGTCTTCCCTTGCAGCGACACGATCACGGGATGTGCAGATTGGGTGGACCAATAAGGGAGTGTGCTGTGCTGACGTCGTGGCTGTACCCCTCCCCCCGCGTCTCCCTTCGCTCCCCGTAGCCCGCAGAACTCGGCATCCACCTGTGCATGCGCCGCTGGACACATTGGGGCCCTAGAAATCAAGTATATTAAAACTTATTAAAAATAGCGTTGAGTTAAATGGGGAAAAAAAAGGTAGTAAGTATGGTCTAATACTACAGGACTGATTTATGGGGGTAACAACACGTGGGGTATTGCAGGGATTGCTCCTCCAAAGCATTTTCTGCTGTTTCACGGACGCTTTGCTTTACAGAATACTTCTTCCAGTGACTAACAAATAACCCCCTTTGTTCACTACTCATTGACATATCACTGCTAACGATGTTCATGAAGAATTTTGCAACACTTAAGGGTGTTAAACTGCCGCTTACTGTGTAATCTGACACTTTATTTAAAGACGCAATTCAAGCAATATCCTACATGTTTTTTTTTTAAATGTATTAGTTAATGCTTACTGCATTCCCCCCCCCCCCCCCCCCATCTCTTAATGCTGTTTTAATATACTGAGCACCCTTTTGATTTCTATAGCAGGATTTAACCCACCTCCCACACTGTGCAAGATCTTTGCAACACTTTCCTGTTTGATCATTTGTTGCTAATATTCCCAGCAGTTTAAATTGCAAATTGTAACAGTAGATGATGTTACCGTAGCAATATAAGAATACATTGTAGCTGCTGACACTAGGATTGCATGAAACTGAAAAGCAGCCATTTAGTGAACTCTGGAAAGCAGGATCTTTGCTGATCGATCACGAGAGAACTAATCGATCCGCAACATGGGTAAATAGTTTTCAATAAAGATAATCAAAGGCTGCCTATATTAAAACAACAAGATAAATATTGTTTTATATATTTGTGCCGCTCCTTTTTAAAATCCTATCCTAGTGATTTTAACAATCTTTATATGCTGCGTTTAGCACTTTCGTCTGTGCCTTTTTTACAGCCCTTTCTAAACCAAGACTGTCCCAGGAAAAGGAAGCTGAAAGAAAATGATTTTAACATTTTTTGCTGAAATGTACAGGTGTCATAAAGGATGACGGTGACTTTCCCTCCCTCCCAGAAACGAAATTCTGTCTCCTCTCTATAACCAACTCTACGTTCTCAGATTTGGGGGTTAAACGACCTGGTACCAACCTAGGGTGACCAGACTTTCAAAAGTAGCAATCGGGACACATATTAAAAAAAAAGTATTTAAAAAAACACATTACATCAATTTAAAAATAAACATGATAAGGGTATTTGTCCAATAGCGTCCCCATTTATACTGCATTCATTTATTTCAGTTTCCCAACATAAAGGAAACTCTTGAGTGTAGCAAATTGATGGTTTGGTTTATAGTAATAAATTGTTTAATTAAATGATCGTGCCTCTATTGTTCTTTACACAACATTAACATGGTGTGAATATCAGTTATGTATCAAACGCGATGTTCTCTTCGTACCAACAGTACAACAAACCATTCTTCACCCGCTTGCCACCCTCCGAAAACAGGAGACTCACTCTCGCAGCACACAGCGCAGTGCATGGCTGTATTACATGTAGCTACCAGTAATTAGCGTTAGCCAATATATTTACTCTTTGATATGATCGATCACGTGAAAACAGGTTGTGTCTATTTTTACGGTTTTAAGCGAGTCCAAACCGGGAAAATCTTAACATTTGAACCATTTTGAGAAAACAATCAGGACGCCAGGACATTTAATGAAAATCCGGTATGGTCACGGCTGAACCCAGGCAGTAGGGTTACCCTATACCAACCGTCATATCATAATATAGAATACAAAGGGTTTGATCAGAGAAATGTCTTAACTTAAGCTTTTCACTTAAGGTTCTTTTGAGCTATACTAGTGCAGGAGGGGGCGGGGAAATGCCAGTCCTCAGGAGCCAACAACAGGCCAGGTTTTAAGGATATCCCTGCTTCACAGTCAATGACAGGCACTGATTGAGCCACCTATGCTGAAGCAGGGATATTATTAAAACGTGGGCTGGAGTTGGCCAGTCCTGCACTAGTCTCAAAATAAGAGAAGCACATTTTGCATGAATAAAAGAAGCTTTTTTTTTTTTTTTTTTTTTCTTTATTGTAATCCGTCCAGCAAAAAAAAAACTAGGGCTGGTAACAGAAATTCTGCTGTATAGTAGTGTAAAGAGATCTTTAAAGATAATAAAGCGGCCAGGGACGGGCTGTATGGAAAGTTGCCATCTCTTAACAATTAATATTAGGCAGACTTTCCATTTCATGCACATGTAAAGTAACGGGGTTTCTGCTGGAAGAGTTTTGCAGAAGATGGTGACTGTGTTTGAGAACGTTGCACTGTTTGTTTTAAGGAAAGCCCCGACTGCGTCTAGCCACACAGGTAGTCCCCGCTATCCAACGTTTCACTTTACAACGAATGGCAGATCCAACGCTTTACAATGCGACCCTACGGGCCGTTTTTCGATGCCGAAATGCGTTATCCGACTCTCACCGCCACTGATTAACATGGGACTCGCTTTACAACGGTTTCACTATCCAACGCTGCTCCCAGAACGGATTCCGTTGGATAACAGAGGACTGCCTGTACACTATATCCAGCACTCTGTCGCTGAAGCAGTGAACTACTAAGGAGTTGGTGATGTATAGCAACGCAGTAAAGGGGTTATAATCCCCATAAAACTGCTCCCCTTCACCATACCCTTAGTGTTACCCCTTTAAGAGCTGCAGTCCCCTCTATAAATATGTATTTATAAAAAAAAATGATCTTGCCTAAACTGGAGGTGAGGGGGTGCCACAGAGTTTTTCTGGTCCCATGACTACTGGACACCCTTATCCCCCCCCCCCCTCCCTGTTCTTAGTACATAGACTTTTCCCTTGTAATAAACACTCATGGCTGTCGGAGTCATCCGTTGGAAACTGATCTCGTTTTCTGGCGACACCATGACTTTCTGTTGGCTGCTGGAGTAAGCCCTGACCTCGTGCCCACTGTGTATTCTCTGGACAAATGTTCTTGTCTGGTGGACAAAACCCAACCGTGATCAGGGACATGGAGGCCCCCGGAGATGTGAGGAGCCACAGATCAGCTCTGCTGGACCCCCTTGTTTTTTGGGGGTCTATTACATGTGAACAGACAGGACAGCTGCTTTAAAGTGTGACGTTCTACTCCCTTTTGCAGGGATGACCAACTGTAGTCTTCAAGGGCCACCGGTTAGGTTTTACGGATATCCCTGCTTCAGCACAGGTGGCTCAATCAGTGGCTCAAACTGAGCCACCTGTGCTGAAGCAGGGATATCCTTAAAACCTGACCTGTTGGTGACCTTTGGAGTCTGGAGTTGGACACCTGGTCTATTGCTTTACAAATTGCACATGACGATGATCAGACTTACAATTATAATTATATATATATACAGTGTTCAACAAACCTATACATTTGCACGCCCCGGGCGAGTGGATTTAAAGCTGCAGTTCAGTCAATATCCTGCATGTGTGTTTTCTTTAATAAATCAGTTCTGTAGTAAGAAAAAATACTTTTAGCATTTTCTGTTTTTAAAAAAACAACTTTGAAAGACCAATTTTCTTGTATTCTATTTTAACAGCCATTTGCTAAGGCACTGCCCCTTCATGTCCTGTCACAAGCCCTGGCACACCCCTTTGTCCGCCCTGCCCTCCCTCTAGCACATGTCAGTGCAGGATTGCTCATGAATATTCATGAGCTTCCACTGCCAGTCAAGCAGATTATAAACAAATCCCAGCTTTTAATATGTCACCAAATTTCGACCTATCAATACATGGAAAACGAATTGACCTGCAGCTATACTGTTCTTTAGGTAATTAGAGATTGCACACATAAAACTATTGAAGTAAAAAAATAAATGTAAAAAAAAAAAAAAAAAAAAAGACTGAACTGCAGCTTTAACATCGTGGCGAGCTCCTATTGGCCCAAGCAGCACACGTGTGGTACTGGGTGGCGAGTAGATTTTTTGTGATTTGTCGACCACTGTGTATATATATATATATATATAAAAAAACAAAAAAGTGTGGCGCCAAAAAATAATAATATAACTGTGATGTAAAAAAATTTTTATATAACTATAATTAATGAATAAAGAATTGTGTAAAGTGAATAATGTATAAAAATATTAATATATCTCTTAAACTAATGTGACCTTAGTGCATACTATTAAAACACAACCAGTAAAAGTAAACAAAACAGTGCATAAACGTGCTAGCAAAAAGAAAAAAGAAAAACACAAAAATCAAAAAACTCCAACCAGTCCTTCCATAATTAGTCCATGATGATAAGGTTTCTGATGTTGAAAGGGGTCTTTAGGCTGCTCTCACACGGGGTAAACCAACTCCACAGATATCTATAGACAGAAAAAGAGAGAGAGAGCGCACGCCCCATAGCATAATACTGCATAAAATTTATTAAAACAAGGAAAGGGGATGGGGGGTGAGGGGGGTAGGAATCGCACTCACAAGATGCAAGTAGTTAAAAGGCAATTTGTGATTATATCACCACCATCCGGTTCTGGATACTGCAACACGTCTCCGTGGACTCCTTCAGGGCTGCCAGACACGATCACCAGGGACCCGATGTTAAAAGGCTCCGTTCGCTGTCTGTATAGAGTCCAAAACTCCAGCTCGCACTTCCAATGGCCGCCAATCGTATTACCGCGCTTGGTGTAGGCTGCTGCCTACGATGACGCCGCGCACGCGCAGCAGCCTACACCAAGCGCGGGAATACGATTGGCGGCCATTGGAAGTGCGAGCTGGAGTTTTGGACTCTATACAGACAGCGAACGGAGCCTTTTAACATCGGGTCCCTGGTGATCGTGTCTGGCAGCCCTGAAGGAGTCCACGGAGACGTGTTGCAGTATCCAGAACCGGATGGTGGTGATATAATCACAAATTGCCTTTTAACTACTTGCATCTTGTGAGTGCGATTCCTACCCCCCTCACCCCCCATCCCCTTTCCTTGTTTTAATAAATTTTATACAGTATTATGCTATGGGGCGTGCGCTCTCTCTCTTTTTCTGTCTATATATATATATATATATATATATATATATATATATATATATATATATATATCACGGGTAAGAGGGGGAAAGGGGGAGGGAAAATGTGTGTTACAATTATATGTCTACATCCGCCTCCCAATTGTCCTGTTTTGAATTGTGGTCAAAGTCGTTTTTATGGCGCCAGCCTGGTGTTGCAGCGCTAAACGATTGAAACAAACAGGACAAGCCAGGTGATATAATTCAGATGGGGTAAGGGCACCAAGACACTATAACACCCACCTACTGTCTCTGTACATTCTTACCTCTTAGATTGTAAGCTCTTCGGGGCAGGGACTTCTTCCTAATGTTACTTTTATGTCTCAAACACTTATTCCCACTGTGTGTGATATATATTATTATGTCCCGTGTATCACTGCTGTGAAGCGCTATGTACATATAAATATATAAATAAAGACATATATACAAACATACATACAATATTGGCAGAAAGGAGTCCCTGCCCAGAAGAGCTTGCAATTCAATCGGAAATCCAACCTTGACACAAGATAGATTTACAGTTATTGTTGTTTTAGCTTATAGTCACCCTTGGGCACGCCCTTTACACCTTTTTTTTCCCACTTCAAACAGCTGACCGTTTTCACATAACAGGCAGATTAAAAGACCTCAGACAAGAGGTTAATGTGTGATAGAATTCAATGTAAACAGTATTACTAGTTTTATTTGTTTCCTCTTTATTTTCAGAGTTTTATAGGGTACAGAAAAGAAGGAACATAGTATCAGCATGACGGGATTCAGAAGTAATACAGCTTGTTTTTTTAATTAACCTAAACTTCCACTTTTTTTTATTTTTTTATAAAAGCAAGCATTTGTCTTTGCCCATATCAATATAAATGTGCAATTATAATTTAGATTTGTGTTTCATGATGAGCGGGAGAAGAGAGGGACGGGAGTAGAGGCTGTAGAGTGCTGATTCTTTAGAACAGACCCCTAAAGAATTTACCCAAAATATGAAACTTTGCAACCACGGGTAACAGGAGAGGCGGCCGCCACGTAAGACTTGTATCGTGGTGGTAATGGTAGTTCTACGTTTTTATTTGATATGTTCCGATTTGAATCTTTCGAGTCATTCAGGAATGGAAACTATCGCAGTCAGAACCTGCCACGTGGCTGGGGTATTCATAGTGAAACCAGTTTAACGGTTTGCTTTAGATTGCAGGGGAGTGATTGAGCAGAGATTTATTATGTTTCAATGCACTTCTCGACAATCTCTACGTGTTCATCCTGGAAGAGGAAGGGCTTATAGAAACATTCGTATACATCAAGCGTGTTATAAAGGTATAGACTCCACATTTCTGTTGAGAAAGACGCATGTTACACATATGGATGGGGCACAGATGTTGGAGTAGGGACAGGTAGAAAAATTTGCACGCTGAAAAGGTTCTAGATTCATGGGGTGGTCTCCTAGCATGGGTGGTGGAGGCTTGTAGAGTAATCCAGAAATGCTTCGGGTATATTCAGAGGTTTCATACGAACATAGAACCAACACCGTAATGAAATAATGTGCAAATCTGTACTGCGGCTTAAGAAAATGGGCAAGTGGACCTCATTGTCTTCAGTGCGTAACTATGAGGAGCCTGCATCACAGTAGAACCAAAGCTGATGCCAGTCCTTCTCTACGAGCGGGTGGGAAATCTCTATGGTTTTTAAATGTAGTAGATCAGGGGTGGCCAACTCGAGTCCTCAAGGCCCACCAACAGGCCAGGTATTAGGGATGTCCCTGCTTCAGCACAGGTGGCTCAATCAGTGTCTGTCATTTTGACTGAGCCACCTGTGCTGAAGCAGGGATATCCTTAAAACCTGACCCGTTGGTGGCCCTAGAAGACTCGAGTTGGCCACCCCCGCAGTAGATGGTAGTCATATCTTGCGGTCCCCATTCATGTGATGCATACAGTTGATGGTAGGACTGAGCAGAATATATTGCCGATGTAAGTTTAGTTCACCTTAGGGACCCCTGCAGAATTGGAACGGTTCCATTTATTGCTGACTTGCATGTTCTCATGTTACGGTTTGGATTCACTGCACATTCTATATTGTAGCATTAAAAATGCTATCTCCTAACAGCCAAGCAAGTCATGTCTTGAAACCCTCCACAGAGCCCAGTTCTAATTTAGTACAGGGGATTTCCACATTTAAAGCTGCAATCCCACCTAACTAACACCCCCCCCCCCTTTTTTTTAACATGGTTATAAGAGAGGGGAGGGTCCCCAGTCCCCAGATCTGGGGACCCCCTGGTTCCTGAGATAATTAGCGGTGAAGTTACAAGTATTATTTCCTGTTTTTTAAAGGGGATGTATTTGGCTATAATAGGAAGCTTCAACCAATGATGTTGCGGCTTCCTATTGGCCAACGATTTGGCGGCCATTTTGTTTCCTCAGGATTGAGCTGTAAACCCAGTAACTTCAACAATAAGTATCTTGCAAATTAGGGAGGGGTGCTTGGAGCTGATAACAGTGTGGTGGGGAGGGGTGGTACAAAAAACAGACTAGTACAGTATATGGTTGTTTTAAGTAGGTAAGAGCTACTAACAGCCCAGGATTGTCATCAAGAAGTATATAATTATGTGCAAATCATTCCTTATAGCAGCATTTCATGTTAAAGGCACAAAAAAAAATCACCTAAATGCACCTTCACCCCTATTAGGGCTGTCAGACACGAATTATCTCAGTGTTTACCATATTTGGTGGGCAACCAACTAATATCCCATTTATATATAGTATATTTAAGTGTCTGCCAATGCCTTTGTTGTTTTGTGGATGACAATGACATGGTTGGATGTATGTAGACGTACTTGTATGTTTACATTGCACCAGGTTCATTTTCAAATGAGTCTTTGAAGAGAATAATATGTATAAAGTATTGGCTGTTAATCATTCCCAAAACCAGCCCTCCAAATCGGAGTATACCTTGGTCTGGGGCAGACTGGAGTAACTTGAGCAGATAATGCAAAAACGCTCTCTCCAGTCGGTGTATGTTTTCACTGCATATCTCTTCCGCCAGCGGAAGAACTGATGGTAGCGTTCTGGGGTCATGGATACCAGGAAGTTTGCCAGGTTTTTGGTTGAGTTGAAGTCTGAGAGATGGATAAAGGAATCAGGTGGCACAAACCTCTCATAGTTCTTCCGAGATGGCCCCAACACCACAGGAACTGCTCCGGCAACGAATGAATTCTGCCACAGCTTTTCTGTGATGTAGTCACGGTGTACAGAGTTCTCTAGGGCCAGGTAGAAGTAGTATCGGGACACAGTGGGAAGGAGGCAGGAGGAACATAAGGGCTTCTTTACTGCCTTTCCATATATGTCCACCTTGAGGTGGGAAGAGAGCTCCTTGAAGAATGAAGCTCTTTCTTGTGACTTACGGTAGCTGCTGACCACCCACGTCACCAGTCCAGTCTTGTTGGGAATGTCAAAGGTCACAAAAGATTTGGGAACCATCTGACCATATGGCACAAAGATGTCAGAGTCTTCTCGATAGCTCAGAGTCCAGTTGAAAATGTTATTCCATATCCCAAGCCCATGGCTGTTAGAAGGGGACTCTAGTGTTGCCCAAACCCACTTCTGCCCAGGAGGTCTACTCTCAGTAGGCATATCAAAACCCTTCTTTTCAAGATCATGGTGGTGGAACACCACGACATCAGCATGGCTGTACTGTTTGCGGTTAGGTGTCAGTTGGCAGCTCTGGATACCATACAGATCTAAGCAAACATCTCCGGAGAGGTTCAAGGGATGGTGGAAAGGCCAGTGCCATATTAAGATGGTCAGTGTGTGGGATGGGGCTTCTGAGCCATAAGAGGAGAAAAGTACAAACCTTATGTTCCAGACAAGAGTAGCAAGTACCAGGAAGCTTCCCAGGGCTGACCCAGAACGTAGCCTGTGCCTAGAAGTCATACTCATATTACTCTCTGAGTAGAGTCCCCGGTATTACTGTAAAGAGACAGACAAGGCTGGTTATGCTAAAAAGTTTGCTTGTAGTGCGAAGCGACTGACTTTACCTACTGCTTTCATTAGAAGCGTATTAAAGGCTCACAACTAATAATAACTTTATTTCATATAGCGCCTTTCTCCCAATGGGGCTCAACGCGTCACAATTACAGTATAGCGCGCGGTGCGCAGCACATAGGAATTTTACAAGGAACAAATGATGCTGTCGTTCAATTACAGTTATTCCTACATGTACGTATCTAGGATAGAAAAGAAGGATAAAGGTTGTTTGTCTTAAAAATATAAATGTTGGACCAAGAAAATCCAAGCTAATTTAACACCTTGGTACTTTAGGAACCAGCAAACATAATATTTATCAACCAAAATATGATAGTTTTAAGGGGTACTGAGTATCTCTAATTTTTTTATTTGTGAGAGGGACCTGCAATACATTGCTTTTTTTTTAATGATTTATAGGTGGCAATGCCATTAGCTCACAAAACATGCATACAGTGACATCCCACAAAAAAGATCTAGCTAGAGGAAATATAAACTCATTCATAAGAGGGAAATACAGGGGAGTTTTGCCTGTGCAAACTCATGCTGAATACACAGGGACATCAGACAAAAGGAAGCAGCCAGAGGAAATCAACCCGCTCCCAAGTCTCAGCTCATCGTGTTTAGAAACTAAGAACATTTTTTATTTTAAAATACTTATAGGCAGTGCCGGATTAAGGGGCGCCAACCAAAAAGGGGCACCTCGCTTGTTGACCCCGGTGCCAACTTTAAATGTCCGAGTCCTGCGCAGCCTCGTCAATGTCGAAGGACATTTAAAGATGGTGCGTCAGAGTTGCGGGCACGCGTGGGACTCAGAACAGCAGCAGCAAGGAACAGTGATGAGTGCGCTCGGTCGCGCGGGACAGTACAGGAGCAGCGTCGCGGGACCCGTCCTTCTCCGCCGCTAACTCAATCTTTCCTTGCTGCTCCGCCACGCCATATTTAAATGTCCATTGACGAGGCTGCGCAGGACTCAGATGTGTGAAGCTGGCGCCTGGGTCGGAGCGCGCGCTGCAGAAAGTGAAGAATGTTGCACTTGCCGCCTCTTTCAGCGTCCCAGCGTCACACGCCGACGCGTTTCCATGACATTGGGACGTCACGTTGTCATGGCAACACGTCCCCGCGTGTAGTTGAGGTTTTTGCTACTATATTGTGCGGTGCGTACGGCTCGCTGTTCTTGAGGAACAGGATCGCACCTTGACAAGCCACTGTGCCACGTCAATAGCTTACTCCGTTTTTTTTAAAGGGAAGCTGTAAACAATGACTGGTTTTGCAATGAAATTGCATGTAGCTCCGATATTACGGTATATGTGTGTGCAACCATTAGTCACACACAGATTACTGCTACACTGCAAATCAGGACAATTACTGAATATGATTGAGCGATTTTTGGGGATCCATCATGGACCCCTTACTCTTCATTTGAATCATGTCTAATGGAATCAGATGTAGAAACGAGTTAATATTCTGCCACCTCGAGTTGGCGTCACTCAACCTTAATGAACCCATAATTCGCCCACGTATCTGCTCTACGTTTGCTTCACAAACGACGTGTAATTTTCATTGACGTAACCTTATTTGAGATCAGGCGCTGGAGCCCATTGCTGGCAGAGTTTGTAACACATTACTGGGCCGTCTGAGAGCATTTTTAATGCTTACACCATTCTCCCGTGTACTCGTTTACACACAACGAAGAAGCATCTGGTTCAGCACGCAACATAGGGCCTGCAAAGATGTAAATCCCCTTCTTTCACACTACTCCAGGAGATTGTAAGGGCCCTAGTACCTCTGACAGGTTTTGACTCTATGCACCTGTGGTTTAGTCAGTGGCCGTCAGCTGTGGGAGAGAGGTGGCGCAGTCTGAACGCTGTTGCACCTCGAAGATTTCAAGCAGAACCGAGGAATCATCCAGTGTCTGAGCAGCTGAGCCTCGGACACTGTGGCATATAAGCCACGGCCGCCACACCCTCTGGAACATGGGACAGGAATCCCTCCAAGAAACTTGTCATTCTCTCCATTTGAAGAACAGAACATATTTAAAAAATATAATATATATTTCTTTTTATGGGATATAATCCCCAGGATAAAAAGGAAAGCATTGCCTAAAATAAGAGATGCACTGTCCATTGCAAGGAAATGCTTTGCAGGCATTGAACGGGTTAATAAAATAATATAGACAAATGAATAGCAAACTGATCAGAAAGAAATCAAAGCGCGTCACAATTACAGTACAGCGCGCGGTACGCAGCACATAGAATTGTTACAGACACAGTCCCTGCCCCGTGGAGCTTACAATCTGGTTTTGGTGCCTGAGGCACAGGGAGATAAAGTGACTTGCCCAAGGTCACAAGGAGCTGACACTGGGATTTGAACCAGGCTCCCCTGCATCACACTCAGTGTTGTTACTCACTAATCCACTCTTTCCGCCCCAGATAACTCAGGCAACGTTTCCCGTCACAAGTACAGTCCCAAGATCTGCAGCCGGGAAACTTTCCTGAATTACCCCCATTTGATTTATTTAGGGCACTGATAATGGGGTCATGCACACGTTAGGAGGCGGAAGTACAAGCAAGATTGCTTACATTGGAAAGAAGGTGAGGTCGCCCTTCTCTGGAGCAGCATGCGCAGGTTGGTTCAAAATGGACCAGGTTTCACGCGGAGGCTAACTCCTTGGCTCTGCCTATTAAACATGCTCTCCCAGGACCCAGATCAACACGTAAACTAATCTCAAACATAGTGATGCCGACAAGACGCGCCATAGCTCTACCCTGGATGAAACCTCCCCTCTGTGGGATATATTATAAACAAAATATGTTCTGTTCTCCAAATGGGGAGAATGACAAGTTTCTTGGAGGGATTCCTGTCCCGAGTTCCAGAGGGTGTGGCGGCCGTGGCTTCTTATATATACTTTCTCGCTAAAGTTATAGGACACGGAAGATTAGAAACGCCTTGGAAAACCTACCTTAAGAAGGTCAGTGCACCATGTGGTTGATGGGAACCTCCGCGAGGAGCACAGAAAACAGGACCCCAAAGCCAGCACAAGCAAAGTCCTGATTTTTGGGAGAACAAGACATGTAGAAACAGCAGCATCAGCCCAACTCCTCAATTACGTCATTTCAGCACCACCAAACTCACTTCGCCAAGGACATCCCTGCTGTGCAGGAGTAACGTGTGTCCTCTTAGTTACCACCTCTTGGCAAGATGCTTTCTTCATGGGCTGCTAGTGTCAAAGAGTGTACACCAACTTTCCTCACCCTTTGGTTATAAAGTGCTTCTTCATAGTGGACAGCCCACAGCTTGACCACCAAACAGGTGTGAAAGTGGCTTTGCTGAAAATGTATGTGGTGAAAGGTGCTTGCTCTGTGCTCAACTGAGGCTCCTTCTGCTTTTTGGCTATTTCCTCTCCCCCCCCCCCCCCTCCTCCTTCCTTTCCAGCAAGCTTCTGTTTCTGAGAATGATGACCATCACGTTCCCTATGTCAGCACTGTGTACAGTGCAGCGTATGCCATCAGCAGTGTAGCCTTCCCTTTAATCACCGTTGTAGCTCCCCATGTCCCAGCATCGCAGGCGTCTCCGCCATGCCGTGTCTGAGCCTCCGCGCCGACGTGTTCCAAAAGGCATATCTTTTCCGCTGGAAGGCTCTTATTCAGCATGCTAGGAAGCTGCTTTCCCTGTGCTGGAGAACGTCTCAGTCCCATTTATTTAAGTGGGTCTGAACTCTTCTCCGACACTGGGAAGAGACTTCGCAGCATATTAAATAAAGGCGAAAGTCTGTAGAGACCCTTCAACATGTCATTGTAATGAAATGTCATTCACAGTTGTAACGTTTTTGAAAGTTGTAGTTTCCCGACTCCCCTCCCTTCCCCCCCCTCCCGAAAAGATTCTAAAGCCGTGTAGTGCAATCGGACCATTTTCGCCTTTTCTCCGTTTTTTTAGACACTGACGGATTTGTTGTTCATGTTCGTGAGATGGCAAGTTAAAAAAAAAACCTCAAGCCGGTTTAAGAGAAAAAAAAACAGGATGCCACCTCTTAAGCTATTCATGTCGAAAGTAAAAAAAAAAAGTGCCTTACAAGGCTCCTACAGCTGCAGACTTTTACCCACTGTGACATCCTGGCACGAATACTGCCAGTGGGTTCCAGTTTCACAGGGTCTGACTCATGCATTTTCTCATTGCCACCTGTAGGCCGAGCAGAAACCTGGTTGGTGTGTTATGCGATGCTCACATCTGTACTGTGTCTACATGGAAATGTGCTCTAGAAAGTAGGAGAAACCCAGAACACTGCTAACTCAATGAAGCAGCGGTTATAACAGTTGAGCTGGTCCCTATAGTGAAGATAACCTTTTCTCCGTGGGCATCATAACTGTAGGTACCACTGGCCTTTGGGTGCCCAGATCACCCTACATCAGGATCTGCGTTACCAATCAGTATAACAATTGAACACGACATTCCAGTGGTTCAGGGAAAGATGGACAGTGGTTACTAATTGCTGTTTTTTTTTTTCTTCTTGTATTTGCCCTTTATCGGTGTTAAAATACCAACCGCAAACTTTTTTTTGATTTCTGACCATTTAAAAGGTGCAATCCAACTTCCGGGAAGTAGAGACCGTAGAGACTGTAAACATCGATGTTTAAAAGCGTGAGAAGTGCAAATGAAAAGGTATCGCTAGGGAGTGTACCTCCTGCCTACTTAACCCATTCTACAATGGTTTGGTCATTTCCCCGGAAGTCCAGGATTAAAAGAACACATTGGGCCTAGCCCATAGAATAGGGTGACCCGTTGTCCCGGTTTAGCTGGGACAGTCCCGTTTTTTTGCTCTCTGTCCCATTGTCCCCAAAGCTATCTAAATGTCCTGCGTGACTGATCATGCGTGCGCGGGCAGCAGGCATGATCACGCATTTGCATAAGCGATTGCGCACCTGCCTGACACGCATGCGCATTCGGTGTTTGCCGTTTGTACATCGTTTGTCCCGGGAAAACTATCATCACCCTACCATAGAAGCCAACTTCTGTTGCAGAGCGGCAGGCCTGTTGGTTCCTGGTGTTTGTCTGCTGGGACAGCGACTGGATCCAGTTGTTTTTACCTTCTCTGGATGTCCTGCTTGAAGAGCCTTTGCTGTTGAACCAGTGAGTGACCTTTTTGACAGGCCAGAGCGGACTTGTGGGAACCACCTCCCCAAGAACTTGTACTTGATAAAGCACTAGTAAATCTCCGACAAGGGATGATCTCTCTCTACGACAAGGGATGATCCCTGTGACCCCAGAGAACCGCACCATGATATCTGACGGGTCAGTGAGAGCAGGGGGTCCTCGGACCCAGACTGGGCTTGTGCACCAGGGGGAGGATGCAGCTGCTGCCACCTTCGTGGAACAGGAGATACATCAGTTGGCTGAAATGATCACATAGATTATGATTCAAAAGTTCCTCACCTTTAAAGAGGAGACTGCTGAGATACTCAGCTCCTTATTGCTGCAGCAGAAGATGCCCTCAAAATGCGATCAAAAGCACCTATTGCATGAAGCACCACCAGGGTCACCGAGAGGGGGGGGGATAGTTGGGACTGCTGTACCGGAACCGGCCAGGACTCCCTGCCTCCTGCACAGCTCTCCTCTGAGCACCCTCAGCTGCGGTTGCAGCAAAAGCCAAACATTATTTTACAGCCTGGAGGTCAGATCTCTGAGATTGGGCCTAATTATCTCAGCACATCTGCTGTATTGATTCCACTCCTTATCTGCTGAGGAATACCCTGGTCTTCCATATCTGCTCTGCAACCCGAGCTCAATACCAGCAAACTCAGGCTAAATGCCCCATTCCGACCAAGCGTCTCAACACAAGACAAGTTCTGACCTAATCTCACCAGCCTCTTTTTTTTCTCCAAACCTTTTTATTAGGTATTGATACATTACATAATAAACAGTATAGAGTAGTGGTTACACAATACCATAATATTGATTTTTTTTTAACTTTTTGTGAAAGAGGGGAATAAGATGGGTGGGGAGGGGGCACTGATAACCCACCCGAGGGTGTGGTCGACCTTTCTGGTCACTCAGTGGTCCCGGGTGACAGACTCCTGAAAAAGAGAGGGAAAGAAGGGAGGAAAGGGGGGGGGGGTAGAGTAGGAAGGGGTAGGGGAGGGGGCGGAAGAGAGGGGGGGGTCCCCTCCGTCCCCTGGCGGGCCTCATTCTCGGTCCGTAGTCTCGGGTTGTGAGGAAAATCGAGGCGTTTTCAAAGATTAATGCGTCAGCCAGGGCTCCCATATGGTATAGAACCGGTCCGTTGAATGGTTGAGAAATGCTGTCAGTTTTTCCATTAACATTACCTCGTTTAATCTTTTTCTCACCATTTGTACTGTGGGAGGGGTAATTTTCTTCCAAGAGGACACCACTGAGCATCTTGCTGCTGTTAGGAAGAAGGAGATCAATTTCCATACTGGGCGGTCGATTTCCTCTATCGGCCTTCCCAATATGAAGGTCAGTGGATCTAGGGGGATGGTGAGATCTGTGACCTCTTTTATAAGATTTTGGATTATGGGCCAATATTTCTGAATTTCTGGACACAGCCACCATATGTGGGCCATGTCCCCTTTTTGTCCACAGCCTCTCCAGCAAAGGTCAGAAGCCAGAGGGTAGATTAGCTTCAGTCTCACTGGCGTGAGATACCAGTGGAACGTTATTTTGTATATATTTTCTTTGATCGTGGTGCATACGGAAGTTCCTGATGCCGGCATGGAGGGATAACAGCTGCAATAACCCGCGAGAGGAAGACGGCTCTCTCCTACCTGGATCACAAACTTTTGCTTTTTCAGAGGCACTGTGTTTGGTGGCGACAGAGAGAGATCCCAGCTCACGTTCCCTCTCCAGGCTAGTCTCTCAATATATAAGTAACAGCGGCTTTCGACATCTCCTGTACTCATTTATATACCGTGTCTGTTACACCACTTATACGATAGTGATTGATAAGAGGTTTCTTCTCTTATCCTAACAGCATTGTCTATATCTGAAAGGAATCTCCTTCCTAGGAGGGTTTCGACTGTTATATTTGTTCCCATGTTCTATGTCAGGGGTGCACGAAATTGAGGGGGGGAAGATTTTTTAAGGGGCGCGGTGGTTGCAGAGGCCCCGCGCTCTTCCCCAAGGCATTTAAATTAAATGCCGGGGGACCGCGCTAGGCCGCTGCGACTTCACTAACCGTGACTCAGTCGGCTTGGGCGACGCGTCACCATGGCAACGAGGCATCAAATGACGCCGCAGGAAGACGTGGCGTGACGTCACATGACCCCGCTGCGTCATTTAACGCTTCTGACTCAGTAAGGGGGGCGCGAGCGGTGGGGGACGCAAGGGAAAAAGTGTGCGCACTCCTGTTCTCTGTTATGTTTTATTGCACGTTATAATGGCTGTTTTCTCATTGCCTGGCTGCCGATATCCTACCGACAGAAAGAGTGTTAGATGGAAATCTTTTTATTGCTTCAGAAAAAGGAACTGTCATGCAGTAACTCGGCTCACAATTCCTAATATTATATATTAAGAGAAACCGAAGTCCAGTTCCACAGAACTTCTTACTGAGTTACTGGTTCTTGGGAAACCCATTGGGCTGGATACTTGGAAACTGTGAGAAGTTCTGTTAGTAAATGACTCATTTAAATGAAGGTTTAAAATCTCGCCCATTTAAACGCTTTATCCTAAACACTTCTGATAAAGCGATTTACTCTCTGTTGGAATAACTGTGAGATCTTCCTCCCTTTACTTCTCCTCATTATTCCTTCTTCACACGAGACTCGCATTTTAAGAGGCATCAAAGTTCAAGTTTCCTCAATTTAAAAAAAAAGTGGGTTTACATTATATCCGTCTGTATATCCACATGACACATACATTAAACCAGTATCTGGTTAACATACATTGTTTTGTCGAATATGCATATGCTAAAACTCTTGTCCATTATGTTAAATGTGAAAATAGATGTTATTATAATTTATTGAAGCCTATCTATAAATAAATATTATTTAAGAAAAGTAGCAATCCACCCTAACAAACCCCATTTTGTTACGTGATTGGAATCAGGAGGTTCCCTGGGATTAATTATGATCGTTTCAGGTCCAGGGAACCTTGTTTGCTAGGATTCTTACTTGTAAAGTTTGTACTTCCTAGTTCGTAAAGGGAATGTACATTACTTTCCAATGGGAAGCTACAACCAATGATGTTGCTTCGGCCTGTTGCCCAATATTTGGCAGCCATTTTGTTTTCCCTGGAGGGAGATTTAAACCTGAACCTTTACTGTTCAGTATCTTGGGAACTGGGGGGGTCCCTAGAGGGGGAGAAAGAAAACAAGTAAGGAGAGGGGGGAATGCTCCTTTAACCCTTTCACAGCTGGACTGAGGTCCATGGCAGCACAATGCATCACTATCCTCCATTCCTGATGAGTTACATAGGGACTTAACTCAGAGAGCAAATTATTCTATTTGAACAAAATTACTACAGCAAAGTTTAACCTTCAACATCTCTGTGTATACCCAGGCTAATAAAAAAAACAATAAAAGGTGCAATCCTACATAGTCGGACAGTATTTCAGTATTGGTCAGTATTCAGAGGCTCTGAATGAGGAAGTGTCAATCAAGGGTTTTTCCTTATCTGTATTCCACCCTTATTGGAGAACCGATAGAAATAAGGGGAGAGTGGACTCTGGCTTCACAAGCGCTCGCTGATCATCACACAGGCAGCAGCTAGGGGCCATCACCCCTCCCAAGTCTAACTTTAAAACATAAATTAAAGCTACTTATTGGTATCAGATTTCGGGGGGGGGGAGGAAGGAATCGCCCAGATGAGACCCCCTTAAAGATGTCACTGAATGTGTTCAGTTTAGTTCTACAAAGGATTGCTCCTTTAAAGCAATTTGTCTTTGTGATAATTAAGGCTGGGCGGATTTAGATTTAGTATCTGTAAATTAATTATAGAGAGCCTAAAAAAACTGGTAGCTCCTGAGGCCTGAACTTGAGCCCCACTGAACTGGTACATAAGGCTACAAAATAAAATAAGACGATATATATGATTTTTTTTTTTTTACATAAAAAGCTGCATGTAGATGAATAACACAGGGACAAAGGTTCATTTCTATAACTAAAGTCCCTTCCGGCCAGGCTGACCATGCTTAAGGGAAACCGTTTCCAACCTTATTTTACCTTGTACCACCACAACAAATAGTCACAACCTCCCAGAACCCACCAGGTTTTACAGGTGTCAAACCATATCATCCTATGTTGTCCCTGCATTGTGTCATCTATTTTCACATTGTCCAGGTGGTCCTTGCTATCCGTCAGTCCATTATCCGTCCAACGGCTTATCTGACGCCAGATAATGCATTCCACTCAACGCATTATCTGACATCGGAACAGATTATCCGACGCTCACTGGCGCTGATTAACATTGGATCCGCCTTCCGATGGTCCGCAATCCGACGGCGGTTTGCAGGACGGATTCCGGCAGATTACCGAGGACTGCCTGTACTTGTTTTCTCTATGCCTGAGACCTTCTCACGCCCACCACGGCTAGAGACCTCCAAAGACTGTGAGAGCTTTTCTATTAAGGACATTGTAGCACCTCTTTTTGTCACCCACCAAAGTTTCATTTTTAACCATAATCCCTTTGCATGTGGTTTGTAGATCTTTGCTCAGATTTTGATGAGTTCCTTGTGTGAAGTCGACTGAAAAAAAACATTTTCTTTAAAAAACGATGGACTTTCATGTCTCCTTCTTCAGACGTTATGCATTTGGGAAGCAAGAATAAACAGGTAATTTACAAATTAAATGGGGATAATTTGGGGGAATCCTTGATGGAGAAGGATTTAGGAGTGCTTGTAGACAGCAGGCTTAGCAATAGTGCCCAATGTCATGCAGTAGCTGCAAAGGCAAACAAGATCTTATCTTGCATTAAATCGGCAATGGATGGAAGGGAAGTAAACATAATTATGCCTCTTTATAAAGCATTAGTTAGACCACACATTGAATATGGAGTACAATTTTGGGCGCCAATCCTTAGAAAAGACATTATGGAACTAGAGAGAGTGCAGAGAAGAGCCACCAAATAAATAAAGGGGATGGGCAATCTGATTTATGAGGAGAGGCTAGCTGAATTAGATTTGTTTAGAAAAGATGCATCTAAGGTCGCGCGTATAGTGCCCGTGACCGGTGACGTGACAGGACAGGTGATGTCGCCGCTAGCAAAAGTTATATTTTGCTTTGCAGCGGCGGCGCGGGCTTCCGGGCATTTGATTTGTTCAGGGGCTGTCACATGAGGCGACAGCCCTTGAAAAATCAAAAATTCCCGGCTTCCAAATTTGGCGACGCGACGTCGCTGCGTCGCATTGTCGCCGGCGCGCTTACTATAAGCGCACATGGCGGCGGCAATGTATTTGTTTTTGGGCAACGTCGCCGTCGCCCATCGCGGGCACTATACGCGCGGCCTAAGAGGGGTTTATGATAACTATATACAAATATATTCAGGAACAATACAGGGAGCTTGCAAAAGAACTATTCATCCCAAGGGCAGTACAAAGGACTCGGAGGCATCCTTTAAGGTTGGAGGAAAAGAGATTTCACCAGCAACAAAGGAAAGGGTTCTTTACAGCAAGGGCAGTTACAATGTGGGATTCATTACTTGTGGAGACTGTGATGGCAGATACAATAGATATGTTCAAAAAAAGGTTGGACATCGTTTTAGAAAAGAAAGGTATACAGGAATATAACAAATACGTAAACATGGGAAGGATGTTGATCCAGGGATTAATCTGATTTGGAGTCGGGAAGGAATTTATTTTCCCCTTATGAGAGATCATTAGATGATGTGTCACTGGGGTTTTTTGTTTGCCTTCCTCTGGATCAATATACTGTAAGTACGGATATAAGAGAAAGAATCGGTCGTCTAAATTTAGCATAGGTTCAACTCATCTACTATGTAACTACCGGTATATATGTAACTATGTAACTATGTAGATGACACTATATAAGAAGCACAATGTAGAAAATTAACTGATGTTAACTAAATTGATGTCACTGTATTATGTCAGCAACTAGCAGATACGCTGCAGGAGGTTCATGTCCGTTAAACCCGAAATAGGAGTTTTTCCTTTGCAGCTGGTAAATGTGTTAAACTATTGTAATCTAATCTGAAACACTCAGATTACTATAAAATTTGAGTTCAAAGTGTGTGTTAAAAATCTCCTTCGGCTGAAACGCACGTCCGAAGACGAGAACGCCGCTGTCTGCTTGCATCATCGATAACGCGCTGATCCAGCTGCTCCCACTCCTGAACGATACGTTGTTTAACTAATTCCTTTTTTCCGTCCTCCTAGCGTCCGCCCTTTATCAGGATCCAATTTCTGTAAGCGTTTTGGATCATAATTCTTGCTCTGTCCCAAGCACTTTATAACGTGCTTCTCTTAGTTCAGCACCATTCTGTAACTGTGCACGTGATGAGGTCATCACGCCATCTGCAATTCCAAAGAATATTTATTAGATTATCAAATAACTCTTAAATGTAATAATCTCCTGTAACAGACCTATCATTGCTCAAACTGTCATGACAATATTGTGATTTTTCTGCACGATAAATAAATGGGGTCCCGTTTTTTCTAAACACAGTGTGTGTATGTGTATATATATATATATTAAACAATGGAGTAAGAGGCGCTACTTCCGAAAACCACAGGTGGCGAGGGATGGACACAGAACATGGTATTCATTGGAAGCATAAAGTGCATTAAATCAAGTCAATAACATTGGTTGTGCTGTCCCTCTTCACAAACAATAAACAAAGGAAAAGGAACTCCAATTCCCATCATGCACTGCATTAACCCTTTAAAACCCAGAGAGCGATCAGCTGGCCGACCCTTAGTGAGAATGTCCAGGTTCTCTCACACACACAGGAGGGGAGGTTTCCGTAAGGTAAGTACACCACATACTAAAAACCAATGTATATCCCTAGATTTGAACCTGAAGCAGTGTCTTTAAGTAGGTGCATAAGAAAAAAAAAAAACATGGTCTTTCCCTGTCTTCCACAGCCTGATTAAATCTTTCAGGTGCAGCGTGTTAATCAGGTTATAACTGTTTACGGAGGCTGGGAGAGGACACACTGCTCTACAAAGAATAGAGCAACTCCAGCAGGTACAAGGGAAAGAAAGATCGAGTGGGGGCTGGCCAGCCCTGCTAGAGAACAGGAAAGGAAGGAGATGCAGAAGGGGTTAATTAATTATCATAGGCACATTTTAAAATGATGTGCAAATGAACAGATAGAAGGCGTCCTTATCAGGAAGTATCAGCGGCATTTCTAATCTCTGCATTTTAAACGTTTTCTTCACTCTTAAAGCCCAACACTAACCCCCCCCCCCCCACCCCCCAGGGATCAAAAGTTCATGTGCGTGATGAGTGCCGGGGACTCGCTACCCAAATATACCTTATTGTTTTCCTCTTTCTTAACCCAGTCATGTCTTCTGTTTCCTGTCGTTTTTCTTCTCGAGCCTTTGCCTGCCTCCCACCCCTTGTCCAAGCCAAGCTGGGCGGAGGTGCTACCAAGAGAAGGAAGCCGCTGCTGTTTTTGAGGTCATCTTCATCTATCGCGTTGTCTCAGCACATGGAAGGGGGAAAGTGGATGAGTGAAGGGTGGAGACGGGAGGTTGTAGAGACGTTAGGCAAGAGATTAAGGATGTACCCTCTTGTTGCTCTGCACTGAATGGGGCTTTTAGGTCATTTGTTAATGGCACCAACATATTCGGCAGTGCGGCGCAATGGCGGTGAAAGAAAATAACGTAACATACAAGGTACTAATGCAATAAATGAGGCCGCCACTCCGCTGAGCTGACAAACTAAAAGCAAGAAGAGGGAGAAAGAAAGGCCAAGGTTTCGTGGTATTGTTGGGGGAACCATGATGACTGCTTGTTACCCTAGCAAACTATAAAGGGGACGAGACCGCTCATCCCTTTAGTATGTATAGTATAACACTGAGTACAAGCAGGTGCTTATAAGGGACAAGAAAATATATTATTAACAGTTGTGATCCAAAGAGGATCAAAAGAATCCCCTCTAATATAGCACTCGATGCTGGATAGAAATGGGTGGATAACAATGATCCAACAGATAATTACTGTTAGGTCTATTGACCCTTTGGGAACCGAAGAGATCAAAAAATAAAAAAGTTTTAATTCGTTCAAATACTCGTTAAAAACACACATATAAAGGCGCATGCGCGACGGCAAGGAGCATGGCTGCGTGAGATAAGTGCTCCGTGCCTCGCTAAAATACATTGACTACAAAAACCTGACAAAACCATTCCTACAACGGAGCATTTTACTAATAAAGCCCCGCACTATCCCGCAATGTCAAGGAAAACACCTAAAATACCCAAGAAAAAGGGGCTACCGGAATATTTCGACCGAGCCGGATCGCGCGCTGCAGGGGGAGAAATGGCGCCACATTCGAACGCGGGCTCAGACGGAGGGTGAGGAGAGAGACAACCCGGTATTGCGCCCGTTAAGACAGAGTGACCTGGATAAACTCTATGATAACCTAAAAACGTTGCTGCAAGCAGAGCTGAAGGACATAAAGAAAGAGGTTACTGGGCTGGGGGAAAGGACGAGTGTCCTCGAAAATAAAGTGGATCAATCAATTAAAGCCATAAAAAGGCAGGATCGCAAATATAACAGCCTTCAAGAACAATTAAATGAGCTGAGGGACCGCCAAGAGGACGCAGAAAATAGGGACAGGCGGAATAACCTCCGAATCAGGGGGGTCCCCGAAACAGTCCTAGACAGTGAAGATTTTGCCCTGAAATGGTTGGAATCTCTGCTCCCTGACACCCCAAAGGAATTCTTAATCCTGGACAGGTGCCATAGAGCCCTGCGATCCAAGCCTCTAATGCATGAGCAACCACGGGACATTGTGCTCAGAATGCACTACTACCGCTCAAAAGAAGCGGTACTCCACAAAACAAGACCCCTGCCAATAGTGGAGTATGAGGGTGTACGAATGTCCATTTATCAGGATTTATCCCCAGAGACTCTAGCTCGCCGAAGGGCCCTGCTACCAATCACCAAGACCCTGAGAGATAAAGGGGTAAGGTACCGTTGGACCTTCCCCTTTGGCCTGCAGGTAACACGAGGCGGCAAAACTACCACCATTCGGGGACTGGAAGAAGGGCCGGAGTTCCTCCATAAGCTGGGCCTAGGTGAAGCCCCGGCAGCGGAAAACCCAAATATCGCCCTACCAGAACCTATCTGGGAACAGCGGGCGAGATCCCCCAGGGAGCAAAGGGGCGCAACACCAACCTAAAGAGCTCAGTGGACCACTAAAAATAAAAGAGTTCAATGTTCAAGGGTTAAAAAGTTTCGTTACTAAAGTTACCTGAGGTCTGGTCCCCGGCCGCGGGGAAGCAGTCACCAAATAAAGAGACTCGCCCCCGAATGAATGAAAGAGGGAAGAACCCCGTCATCCCCGCTTCAAGGATCCGGGGATTAAACAACCTGTAATAAAAAGGAGTCCCTGTGGAGAAAATCTGAGGCCTACCTTCCAGATGATGGCGTCCCCTGAAACAAGATGGCGAGGCAGCAGTAGAAGGCGGGAATCCACGGTGAGCCGCAGAAGCAGGAAGGGAGCGGTGAGCGGGAAGCCGGACCAAGCGCACGCACCTCCGACCTGGTGAGAGACGTCTTCCAAAATGGCCGCCCCCGGATACGCGTCACAGCTGAGCCCCGGAAGGAGCGACGCCATCTTGGAGGTGGCAGGAGGCTAAATCCCACCGGCGCGGCCGGATGACGTCGCCGGAATAATTAAAGACAGCGATAGCCCCATCAAGGCTTCAAGAGGGCGCCGGTCGACAGGCGCAGGCGCAAAATAGCCACCCAAACAGCCAGACGCGGGTTTTTTGAATCCGGAACTTTAAAAGGCACAGATAGGATACGGGGGGAAATGCAGCTTAGCGAAGGCACGGCAGAAGCACTAAAAGAGTCAGGGGAAAGGCAGTGTTAGCAAGAGAGGTAGGAAAAAAGGATAAAAAGCAAGTAGTTGAGAGGGAACAGGTAGAAGTGGAGATATAGAAGGAGACAAATTTATAAGGTAGAGTAAGGATGTAGACAGGAGTCTAAAAAGTGAAGGGGAGACAGCAAGTAGAAGGGAAGGGATAGAGGAGAGAATAAGGAAGAGAGCAAATAGAGAGCTAGAATGAAAGAAGAATAAAGCAGGAGAAGGGAGAGAACCAGAAAGCCTTAGAATGGTGTAAACTAGATAGTGGGAGTGGTGACTGGAAGTAGAGGGAAGGAGGATGTGACGTAGGAAACGGTAGGTTAATGAGTAAAAGAGGAAGAAACGGGTTAGTAGGTTACAGATGACAGACTGAGCGGAAAAGGAGAAGGGCGGTAAGGAGCAAGGGGACACAAGGGCGTATTGATACTCTACAAAGAGGGGGGAAAAAAGCCGGGACAGTCTCAGGTTTTGCATATTAGTCGTTAGGTTTATTAATTCAAGTTCAGGAAAAGCGAGGCAGGAGAGGGTGTGAGAGTCCTGCTCCAAGTCTTCGCATGGGCCTCGCACCAGGTTTGAGGGAGGTAGATCTCCTGAGCCCTGGTGAAGTCCTGTGGGCCTGGTCGAGAGGGATGGGTGATCTTCATCCCACGTCTCCTCCGGACGGTCGGAGAGGAGTCCAGTTTTCCACAGGCAGTGATCTCGTCGAGGAGGTGACGTCGCCGACACGACGAGAATTCTTCTGTTATCTGTCTTGTTTAGTGTTTGTTGTGTGTCCCCAGGTGTCCCCTCTTGTGCGCCCCCCCTTGTGTATTCCTACAGATGGTGAAGTGAGGTATTGCAGTTCGAGGAAAAGAGGAGGTCGAGATGCTGGCCCGGAGGCGTCACTCGAAGCCAGACAGCGGCAGCAAAGTCATCTCATATTCCTAAATGAGTAAGGAACTTAGGTTACTATCACACAACACTAAGGGACTGAACAGCCCAGCTAAGCGCAGAATAGCCTTCCGAGATTATAAGCGTAAAGGGGCAGAAATTCTGTTTCTACAAGAAACGCACTTCTCTCAAGCCAACTTCCCCAAATTTCTAGATAGGGACTACCCGACATACTTTTTGTCATCCTCGAGAGTAAAAAAAAAAGGGGTGGCCATTCTAATCCACAGAGGAATTTCATTCGTACCCGATAAAACCTTCAAAGATAACGAAGGTAGATTTCTAATAGTCAGAGGTACAATCCAAGGGTTCCCAATTACTTTAGCAACAATATATGCCCCTAATGAGACAGCCCCAGGTTTTTTCTCTACCTTCTTCGAGAAGCTCAACAAAGTGGCCAGAGGTAACATCATTGTTGGTGGAGACCTAAATAGGGCACTACGGGAGGACCTTGACAGATGCTCATCCACTAACATTACACACAGACCCGACATACTAACAATTAAAAAAGGACTACGTGACTGCCAACTACTCGACATCTGGAGGGAACAACATCAGAGATTGAGAGAATACACCTTCTACTCCCACTCACATGACTCATATAGCAGGATAGATTACTTCCTTGTATCCAACAGAATGGTCCCCGGGGTCTCTCACACAGAGATCCATGATATTTCATGGTCAGACCATGCATCTATAGAGCTGCGGTGCACAGTAATCCCACTAGACAGACCTAGAGCGAACTGGAAATTAAACGAAATCCTACTGAAAATCCCAGCCCTACAGAGGGAAATTGGGGAAAAAATCACACAATATTTTGAGGAGAATGAGGGGAGTGTGACAACACACTCCACACTGTGGGAGGCCCATAAGGCTACCCTCAGGGGGATCATTATGAATCTGGCCGCAAAACGAAAAAGAGAACGGGAGGGGAAAGTTTTGAAGTTAGAAGAACAGCTGGCGGAACTTTCCTCTCTCCACAAAAAAAATAAGAATGCCCACACGTTGACCCAAATTCTAGCTACCAAAACTAGTCTTAACCTCCTCCTCTCAGCCCAGGCTGAGAAGGAATTGACCTGGTCTAAACGGAAATTTTACGAAAAAGCTAACAAGCCTGACACACTACTTGCCAACAAGCTAAAAAACAAGCTTCCAAAATATCACATTCACGCAATTCGAAAGCAAAATGGGGACCTTACCTCCATCCCTGCGAACATAGCAGGGGAATTTAAAAAATATTATGAAATATTATACAACGGAGATAAGGTACCCCATAATCCAAAAACAAAGGAGGATCTACGGACCTTCTTAAAAGAGGCACATTTACCCATTTTGAAGAGATGTGAAAGGGAAGCACTCCAGTCGGACTTCACGATGGAGGAACTCTCTGGGGTTATCAAAGCACTAAAACCGGCTAAAGCCCCAGGGCCAGATGGCTTTTCGAATTTATACTACAAGAAATATTTAAAAAAACTAGCCCCACATATGTTAAAGCTATTTAATGAAATCTTAGCAGGGGCCTCATTCCCAGCACAAATGCTCCAAGCCTCAATATCGGTGATCCATAAACCCGGTAAGGACCCGGCAGACTGCAAGAGCTACCGGCCCATTTCACTGATTAACTCGGACCTTAAAATATACTCGAAACTTATAGCCAACAGGGTGGGTAGCGTCCTTCCCGGGTTGATACACACGGATCAAGTAGGGTTTATCGGAGGTAGACAAGCGGCAGATAACACCAGGAGAATTATAGACTTGATTGATCTGGCTCAAAAAGAAAAAATACAATCCATGGTGTTAAGTCTGGACGCTGAGAAAGCCTTCGATAGAATAGACTGGCCCTACCTTTCGGAAACATTGAGAGCATTTGGCTTTGAGGGACGCCTCCTGCAAGCCATCCTGGCGTTGTATAAAAATCCAACAGCAAGAGTGAGATATCAAGGCTTCCCCTCAGAACAGTTTGAAATCAAAAGCGGAACACGTCAAGGATGTCCGCTGTCGCCGTTACTGTTCGCCTTATGTATAGAGCCTCTGGCGGCACACATTAGACTTAACCCAGATATCTCTGGTATCCCAGTGGGAGACCAAATGCACAAAGCCGCGATTTATGCGGACGATGTCATTCTCACAATAACCAAACCTCTCACATCTCTCCCAAATATATTCGACATATTGGGCAAATTTAACCAAATCTCGGGATTCAAGATCAATCAGTCTAAATCGGAAGCCCTCAATATTAATTTACCAAAAGAAGTCGAAAAACTGATTGACCTCAATTTTCAGTTTAAATGGCAACCCTCTGCGATCAAATATTTAGGGGTGTATCTCACACGGGATTATAAAACTTTGTATAAAGCAAATTTCCCCAAGATCATAAAGACACTGGGAGAGGATCTCCGAACCTGGATGAAGGGGAACATCTCTTGGATTGGGAGGATACATAGCGTGAAAATGAATCTCCTCCCGAAGATGCTATATCTCTTCCAGAGTCTCCCTATCCCATTGGTACAGGCGGACATCCTCTCCCTCCAGTCAAAAATTATGAAATTTATTTGGAATGGGAAAAACCCACGAATTACTAAAGGGATTTTAAAACGTCCCACGCTTCGTGGAGGGTTAGCGGTGCCTTGCTTGCAGGCCTACTACAAAGCAGCCCAATTAGGGCAGATTTTCCAATGGCACACAGACCCAAGCCTACGGAGATGGGTT
The DNA here is from genome assembly GCF_040206685.1 of Ascaphus truei. Lineage (NCBI taxonomy): Eukaryota > Metazoa > Chordata > Amphibia > Anura > Ascaphidae > Ascaphus > Ascaphus truei. The sequence continues at coordinate 14,868,888 of NC_134503.1, forward strand.
GAGTTGGAAAAGATATGTTGTGCACCAATTGAAATCCGAAATTTAATCTGGCTACCCAAAGAAGGGGTACGCAAGATGCACATCCCGCTACAGACCATGGTCAATTTGTTAAAAGTCTGGGAGGCCACGAAGCTTAAATGTAACCTGACAACCAAAGCGTCAGTAATGACGCCAATATTGGGCAACCCCGATTTCGCTCCGGGCCTGAATAGCAAAAATTTCTTAATCTGGACTCAGAAGGGATTCTCCCGCCTAAAAGATCTGGAGGGCAAAAGGACCATACAATCATTTGAGCAAATTAAATCCTCTAAGAATATCCCAAACAGCGAATTTTTTAGGTACCTCCAGCTCAGAGATTTCTACAACAAAACGCCAGTGAGACCGGCACGAACAAATTTTGAGCAGCTGTGTTCTAGAGATACGGACACGAGGGGACTCACGTCTAGAATGTACAGGGAAGTGATCTGCCAGAAGTCGCCCAATGACAATAGACTGAGTTACATGAGACAGTGGGAATTTGACCTAGGAGAGACTTTAGAGGACGATGACTGGGACAGAATTATTCAGGCGGCGGCAAAAAGCTCAATCTGCACCACATTAAAGGAGAACACATATAAAGTCCTAATGAGGTGGTACTACACTCCGACGCGCTTAGCGAAATTTGTAAAGGGCTACTCTCCTCTCTGCCCTAAACAGTGTGGGGAGGCAGCAGATCTCCGACATATGCTGTGGTCTTGCACGAAGGTGGCCCCTATTTGGGAACAAATCAGAGATTGGATTCAGCGGATTCTCGATTTGGAGATCCCCCTCGACCCGTGGCTGTTCCTGCTGGGCAGACGGATCGAGGGTCTGTCAAATGCGTCGCATAAATTGATCGCGCATTTTGCCACTGCCACGAGGTGTGAGATCGCAGCATTATGGAAACAGCAGGAGGTACCAATTATCCCTAAGATCAAAAATAGAATTTGGTATGTCTGCCGGATGGAACAATTAACGAGTCTAGTTAATGACACCGGCACAAATTTTCTAAAAGTCTGGGATCCATGGTTGACCCAGGCAGACATCCCAGGAGTGGATGCCGCCTCAATTCTGCATTCATTAAACTAGGTGCGTTCTCCTTTATGGGCAGACAAGACAACACGACTTAGAGACGCACAGCTAGCAGACCCTTCGGATGCCATAGAATTGGGAAAAAGCAATGATCAGGAGGAATCCTCGGAAGGACCTGTCCCGACTCAATCTCTCAGCAAGGGCCGACAATACTGAAAAGGAGCTACGGTATCGGCATCCCTACTCCGGAGCCCGGCTACCCACTATCTCCCCCCTCACCTCCCCTCCCCCACCCCTACCCTCTCACCCTGTCCCCTTGTCATGTTCGTCTGGTCCTGTCTGTAAACCGTTAAGTCTGTTCGTCTTCTAGGCGTTTCTTTATATGTTTGACAAATATGGAAATGTAATAATGGGCTGTGGTACATTGGTTGTATCTGTATTTTCCAATAAAAAATTTGAAGTTTAAAAAAAAAAAAAAACACACATATAAATTCATTCAAACATTAAAAAAAAAACATATTGAAGTGGCTCTAATCAGACAGCTTTCACTAGGAAGTGTGCCTAAATATCATGGAATCAGGAACCTGCTGTCTGTAAATATCTATTCCAATTTAAAACGCAATGTTAACTGGAACAGTGGTACAATCCTGGCAAAATAAAAAGGTTTTTACTTTATAGATTATTAAGTATCCAAATATACTTGTCCAAAGAGCGATTGCTCACTACTAGGTGTGTAAATTGTAGCATAGTAAGTTATTTCTGCAGTAATTGGTTACAGGTCAACATTGCCTATATGTATACTTTGCAAGAAACACCTAGATCTCAATGCTCCTTCGATCGATACTAGTGTACCAGAAGCAGAGACGAGCAAAAACCAAGACCAAAACAGAGGAGTTTGAATCACAGCTTGATCACGGCGGATCAGAATCAGCACGGAAACTCCGTAATAGATACAAGCCTGACTCTTTCGGTGCACAGGATTGCGAGATGTCGCCACTTCTAATGACGTCAGCTAGTGATGTGTATTCCCGACGATCGTTTCGCGTGTCAACCACGCTTCTTCAGGGGGGGAGGAGTCTCACTTTTTTATTTTTTGATCTCTTCGGTTCCCAAAGGGTCAATAGACCTAACAGTAATTATCTGTAGGATCATTGTTATCCACCCATTTCTATCCAGCATCGAGTGCTATATTAGAGGGGATTCTTTTGATCCTCTTTGGATCACAACTGTTAATAATATTGTTACCCTAGCAGTCAGAATATACTTATTCTGCCTTAGCATCAGTTGACGGTGAGGTTTGAGTTGGTTTCCATTCGTCTTGCCCCTTAGCTGTCCTGATGCTCTGTCGCAGGGGTGGCCAACTCCAGTCCTCAAGGTCAACGACTAAGCTTCTGATTGAGTGTGTATATATATATATATATATATATATTTATATATATATATATATATATATGTATATGTATGTATGTATGTAACAGGTGCTCCCCCACCCTCTGGGAGATGTCACTGTTACCTGTACTCTCGCTGTGCTGTACCTGTGAGGCTTACAGGATTGCTGAGTGTCCGCCGATGGTAGTGTGGAAGACAGGACACGCTTTCAGGTAATAGAGCTCTCATCTCGTACATGTGTGCAGCGCCTCCATTCCCCGCAGGCCCCATCAGTGCTGGGTGCAGTCCCTGCAGGAAAAACCATCTTGCACTCCCCTTGATAACCTGCAGTCAGAGGCAGGAGTATGAAAGCAGCAACTGGTCTTTATTCTTGTATATCCGTACACAGCATACAACAGGTACACTCTTCTTAGGGTCCCTAGACTTAACCCCCAGGGCATAAGGCCCCAAAGGTCTATCCTTTGCGCCCCTACTCCCTGGTGGAGTAAGGGGTAGTAGCCCACTCCCCTGCAGGAAGGGGAGGAAGGTGGCCAGAGCCCTGGCTCCACACTTCCAACAACTCTAAATTTGGATCTGCAGTCCCCTTTGTACCCAGGGGGAGGGCCCTAAGTCTAGCCCCTGATAGGGCATCATATAGGCCTCAGGCCCACCCCCCTGCCACTCAAGGGAGTTGTTTACTGCAGTGGAACCCAGATTAACCCCAACACTGCATCTGTGCTTTCTTTTCTACATGAGGTTTTTCAAGGAGGATCATGTTCCATGGAGTTGCAGTATAAGTGATATCAGTGTTTATTTATATTCACTGGGTTTATTACACGGTTATACTCGCATTCATTTTGCCCCACGAACACCAGTTTGTTTAGTTTAACCCTTATGTGTTAGGCAGGGCAGATTAGTAGCCAAGAGGATACATGGATAAGGTATTATTTGTATTAATATGTATCTTTAGATCTGCTTGTTTACAATTCTATTATTCTTTATAGATATACACACATATACATACAGAATAATAGAATTGTAAACAAGCAGATCTAAAGACACATACAGCCCCTTATAACGCTGTGCTTGGGGTCCAAAGAATCACATCGCGCTATAAGCAGATCACGTTAGAAATAATGTACAATTGTTTGCATTGTACAATAAAGTATTTAAGATACCAATAATCGTGTTGTAAAGCATAAATAGATACGAAAATTGGGAGTCACGCTTACATGGCGTTATAAGCGGATTCGCGTTGTAACGGATTCGCGCTATAACGGGGTTGAGCTGTATTACAAATAATACCTTACCAAAAAAGTAATAGAAGTATAGCATGCTGACGCCCTAGTGATTGATGGAAGACATCATGGTTTTAACCCGCCTTTTTTATATTATTATTACAGACTTACTTGTGGTTTTCTACAGATCTGTACAAAACTGAAACTGTCACTGGTCACCCCAGGACACTTGGCAACGTTGTGTTCAAAGAAAGGGCGGCCAAACAGCGTGGGGTTACTGGTAACACTTGCGTGTTTGTTTGACCCAAAACAGCCAGTGCATCAAATTAATATGAATTTTAGATTTCCGGTGTCAAAGCGCCGGCATTTCGGGCACGTGACCACATTGCCGCCACCGCAGATGGAATCGGAAGTGGAGGGTTTAACCCCTAGGAAATGTGCGGTTTTGCCACGACATACCTGGCAGGTCAGTAGTGTCTCCGGCCCTGCCATGGCCCATAAGATAACAGGTACGTCATGAGAGCACCGTTAAAGGGTTAAGCCACGGAATGTCTCAATCTGAAGAACGCGTGTTGCCGGAGTTACGATACAGCTGGAAGCAGCAGCTTGTTGAACACTAGTGATGTGTGACAAGTTCACCAACGTAGCGAAATCACGGCCAGGTTTGCAACAAAAAAAAAAAGAGAACCCAAATTTGCTAGGTTAGGTGATCAAAATATGCTAAGTCACATGACCAATGTGCAAGGTCATGTGACCTTCCACATATCAAAAATGATTATTATAATTTTTTTTATTTTGCTCATTTTAGAGCAATTTCAGCTTTTGCAAAACATTTAATAAAAAAAACAACTGGTGACATTTCTGTAAAATAAGCAGTAAACGTCACAAAATACAGCAGGCCAACATTTGCACGCCTCTGTTGAAAATTCATTGGCGTGCTGTTAACTCTTTCAGTGCAAGAGGGGCTCGCAACACGCATTACATCACCCGCGACACTGAAGGGTTAAAGGCGAAGTTGGACTTACCTGGTCCGATGCTTTCTCTTTCCCGTCACATTTGAACTCACTCGCTCCTAATGGATGCAACATGTATGTATGGCATGGTGGCTGAAAGTATACAAATGTATTTTAATTATGAAACAAACTTTCAGAAGGGTATATTGATAAGTAGGGACTGCACATTTAAGGATCTTTTGCATGTACCCTTACAAGGGTTGGTTAAGAGTGGGTTTAAGCAGTCGCTCGGTGTGGACTGGCATTGCCCACCCCTGCACTACAGGTAGTAGTGTAGTTGTAAATAGCCCAGACGGGCATTTTTTTGCTGAATTTGCAGTAGAAATTGCAATTTAAAAAAAACGCCGTTCTGGTCTCATTTTTTTTTTAAACAAAAATGTCACAAAAATAGGGGAAGTTTGAAAAGAAAGTTAAAAAAAAAAGTTTAATTTCACTGGTAGAAAAGACCTACTAATTACACAATTACTATGATTTCTGCAGGAAGCTTCCATCTAAGGGGGAAGTTTTAGTAGCTGAGAGTGCTGCAAATCTGTGCAGACAGAGCCCTTTGCGATGGGATCGGCACGCTTTGCTATTCTGTAAGCCCTTATCACACGTCCAAACCCTGCGGAAAAGGCTTTTTTTTTTTAGAAGCGTTTTTATTCTGTGCCAATCCGGGCGGAATGACCAAAAAGGCTCCAACTCGCATCGTTGGACGACTAGCTGAATTTCAGCAGCTCCGTTAAGTGCAAAAAGCAAAACCGCTTCTAATAACACGCATTTATTTTCTCGCCTCTTTCAAAGTGGCGAGATTGGTATTGCGCGTGCCATCCAGAGCCTGAAATATGGGGTTCTGCTGAGAGAGCAAAACCCATTTCCCAGCAAACCCCATATTCCAGGTTCTGAATGGAGTTGGTGTCATCTGAGGTTATTCCGCTTAAAAAGCAAGTACAATCTGGGCTTTTGGGCTGTTACCCCGCTTGTCACTTTTTATACCATTGATGTGTATTACAGAATACACATTTTTGGCTCTTTTTAATCCGCTACTTTATGACAATGACAACCTCGCAGCGACAAGAATATCCGCCTATAAATTCAATTGAACTTTTTTGCAATTTTTAAAAAACTTTCCAATAAGCATGTGGGGAAAGTGACCCCCCAAGTCGGTCGGGTCACTATGTCCAGAGAGGTAATACCGGTATACACATACATGGCCAATATTGCCTCTAATAATTTACTGGACTGGGTCCAAATACAGGACAGTCCGATTCAATACTGGACACCTGGCAACCCTAAGGCCTCGGGCATGGTCAGCGCGTAACGAGGCGCGCTTGTATTTACCTGTGAGCCCCTACAGGCACAATGAGAGCGGCTTTAGTAGGGGCTCGCCTACGCTTCCGCAAGCGCGCGGAAGCGTAGGTCTTACCAGAATTTTACATTTCAGCGCTCGCCGGAGCGCAGGGCCGGTCACTTGAGCGGTTCGCCCAATGAGGGCGAACCAGCTCCGTGACGTCACTGGCCCGCCCGCCGACACGCCCCCGGACGGCGCGCTGACTAAGGCCAGGGAAAGCACCCGCTTTCCCTGAGCCTCAGCGCGCCTCCGCACGCCAGCAGGAACCCTGGCCGAGGCCTAATTCTCTCACTAAAACTGGTTGCATCCAATGTATTGGACACAGCGATGTCTCTGGCAGAGCCACCTTGTGGTTGAATAATATTAGTGTTAATGGTTACAAGTCTCATACCTTCTGACTTGGGCCGGGCTCTTAGGCTGCGCCCCCCGTGCCGCGCTCATGCTCGAGAGTGGTGACGTCACCAACTCTACAAGCATGAGCGTCCGGCAACTTTTTCTGTCAGCGCGAGCGGGGGGCGTGGCCAAAACACTGACTGGCGCTGATTGGCTGAGGAGGTCATGTGACCCCTCAGCGCGCCTCAAAGTCAATTTCATTTGTCTCAGCAAGCGCCCAGCGCCCGTGAGTGTAGGTGCACGCTTACGAGCGCGCGCGTGCTGTCTGAGCGTGGTCGGACAAATTAAAATTGATTGTGCTGAGCGCACCAAGCACAAAGCGCGGTCAGCGGCAGCGTGGACGCAGCCTTACTTTGTACTTGGTTTATTAACTTATTAGACTTGTTAAACATTATTAAAAATGTTTTAGTTATTTTACTGTTCCGAACTATATTCAGTACCTTTTGGAAAAAAATATATTTGTTTTTAACGTTTTCTTAAAGCAGCAATACGGTTTAACTTTTAAAAGTATTGAACCGGACCGTCCTGTGTTTGGACACACTGTCAAGTAAAAAAATGAGAGGTAACACTGGACATGTTCGTGTATACCAGTATAACCTCTGTGGACATAGTGACCTGACCGGCCTGGGGGGCCGCTGGATTTCTCTGAGTAGGGAGAGGGCAGGGCTGTTGCTAGGGGGCTGAGCAGCTTCCTGCATCCTGATTGGCTGCTGCTGGGTAATGCAGCCAAACAGGAGGAGGAGTGGCTCAGTGAGTAAAGACACTGACTGGCACTGAGAGTTTGAAGCAGAAATGAGCCTGGTTCAGTTCCCGGTGTCGGCTCCTTGTGACCTTGGGCAAGTCACTTTATCAGCAGTGCGCAAACTGGGGGCGCCACGAAGGCACTTAAATTAAGGCCTCTGTAAACCTCACTTACCTTGGCTGCAACGGTTTCTTAGACGCGTCGTCATGACACTGTTACTTTTATGTCTGAAGCACTTCTTCCCAGCATGTGTTATTTATATTATTTGTTATTTATAGGATTGTCACGTGTATGACTACTGGGAAGCGCTATGCACATTTAATGGCGCTATATAAATAAAGACATAAGATTTAGTATTAACATGTAGGATTGTCCCATGTATATTGCCAGCCAATTGGGGAGGAGCGCTGGAATTGTATATTTGTCTCCCATATATGTAAGGCCAATCTTTTTACCAGCTGCATACTGCATGAAGGGAGAAGGGCGGAGGTTCTCTGTACATGGTTTCCAGCTTCGCAGATAAGGCTGGTAATCACACTGCCGTCCCTTGCCAAAGAGGTTATTTTTTGTGGCAGCCAAGGGATTAGTCACTGATAGTGATGACTTGTCAAATCAAGGCTACCTTTTATTGTAATTATACATGGCTGGAACGTTACCAGTCAGCACAACCCAGCATTACATCTGCTTTCCTTGTGCAGAAAGGACGGAGGTCGCTCGGAATAAGACTCCACGTCACCAAGAGGTTCTAAAGAACACAAAGGCACAGAGAGCAGCTGTAACGTCGCTTAGGTACTGTACCAGCTGTAGATGAGGAGGAACTGGCAAGCTATTCCCTTGGTAACAAAGTGTTCTCCAGGCTGCACGGAGAGGATCCTTAGGCCGCGCTTATAGTGACGTCACCTGTCGCCATCAGCGAAAGCTGTATTTTCGCTTTGTGGCGGCGTCGCGGGCGACCAGGCTCCTGATTGGTTCAGGGGCTGTCACATGAGGCGACAGTCCCCGAAAAATCTAATAATTCCGGCTAACGAAAATCGCGTCGCCACGTCGCTTTGTCACCATCGCGCTTACTATAAGCGCTTGCACCGGCGACAATGCATTTGTTTTCGGGCGACGTCACGCCACCGGCACAATAAGTGCGGCCTTACGCTGAGGGCCGGCGGCGCGTGCAAGTCACTGCACCGCGATCTGCAGCTGACTTTTTTTTGCGCGGGGGCGTGGCCAAAATGGGTCGGGGGCGCGGCCATTGAGCCCGGGGAGAGGGGTGGAGGAGGTTGTGGGTGAAGGAGCAGAGGTTGTGGGTCCGCTGGAGGGGGGGGGGGGGTTGTGGGTCCGGGAGGCTTTGGGTCCAGGAGGAGAGGGATAGAGTGGGCCATTTACTTTGCCCTTGCACAGGCACACTTCCCTCCCAAGCCGCCTCCCTCCCGTAGCTCCCCTCCTTCCCTCCTCATTGGCTGACTCGTGCACCACGTGACTCGTCGGCGCTTCTGATCACTAACACTGTGATTCCTAGAACAGGGACGCAGGGGAAGTAGCACATTGGCATTGCTCTAACGCCAATCCCACGCCTAGGTACAACAGATTACCGTTGCAGGGGCCAGAGGAGGGACCTGCACAGGATAACAGGTAATTGGAGCATCGATTGGAGGTGCACCCCTGAGCGTAGTCCTGGTAGGGGTCTGGAATGAAATCCAAGCATTTGGAGTAACGGAGGGCACATAACCCGTGGAAACTGATGAATAGGTGACAAAGCCACGTGCGTCTCCCTGGGCAGCTGATGCCTGAGCCCCAGGGACGAAGTCTGTATGAGATAAAACTGTCAATAAAGCCTGTCCTGTTTTGTCCAACAAAGTTCCTGGGGCCCTTTATTTCATCCTTAACAAAACCAGCCAGCCAGGGCGCTAGCACCCTGAAAAAAAGGTATGAGAGTCTGTGCACCAACATCTGCACCTTTTTTCTTTCTCTCTCTTTCTCTCTTTCTCTCTCTCTCTCTCTCTCTCTCTCTCTCTCTCTCTCTCTCTCTCTCTCGTTATGGTGGGTAAGTATGCACAATATCGGTGCTTTATTCAGATATCAATGTTTCCGTGCTGAAACTAGTCTTGGCGTGCCTGCTACTCTTGTCTCCATTCATCGTGGTGTAGGCTAAGGACTGTAATAGAACCGAAACGTGGATGTACTAAATAAATCACTTTTTTTGTTTAAAAGTACCTGAGAGTGCTTAGCCAGCAGCACTGTGATTACACGTTCTCTTTTTTTACGAGTGCTGCCTATATATAGTAAGTGTGTGTGTATGTGTGTGTGTATATATATATATATATATATATATATATATATATATATATTTATATATATATATACACACACACACACATATACATGTTGTTTTTTTATATAATGCAATTAATGTGCCTGTAGCGTTGAGGTATCATGACATTGCGTTGTCATGGCAATGCGTCATCATGTGGTAGGGGTGAGCCACTGATTGAGTCACCTTTGCTGAAGCAGGGATATGCTTGAAACCTGACCTGTTGGTGGCCCTTGACTACTGGAGTTGGAAACCCCTGTACTAGAGGGTGGGTTCTGATATGGACAGCAATACTTTCTACTCCAAGCCTGTCCACTGGGTGGCACAATCCTTTCTCTTATTTACACATCCTACCAATTGTCTGGTCAACCAAGTCAACCAAGGATCAGATCAAAAAGATCATCCTAGAAGTGCCAAACTGCTCTCCCTGCAAGTGTCTCTTGGCTCGGTACCTCCTTTTTAGCCACTCTGTAAGTCATCTTTACCCCGGGAAGGGGCAGCAAACAATAATATTGTGAGAACTGGTCAACCCAGGGGTGTGCAAACTGGGGGGCGCATGAGATTTTCTGGGGGGGGGAGGCAGCAGTTACAGAGGTCCCACGCACTCCCCCAGGGCAATTAAATTAAATGCCGGGGGACCACGCAAAGCCTCTGTAACTAACTAACCTTGGCTTCCAGCGACACATCGCCATGGTAACCTGGCGTCCACTGACGCCGCGGGTTCATGTCGCGTTGCCATGGTAACGTGACGTCACGTGAGGAGCCGAGAGGGGGGGACGCAAGCTGGGGGTGAGAGCAGGCAGGGGGGTAAGATTGCGCACCCCTGGGTTAACCCGCAATTAACACTGTATCCACGTTCTTTTACGCTACCCGAAGACCTGCATCTTCATCATCATCATCATCATCATCATCATCATCATTTGTGTCACCCTAGATCTCTGAAAATGGAACGGGGTGAAAATGATACATGTGCTGCGAATGTTCACACCCTCATCACTTATTATGTATATCTTCACTGTTTAGTATTCAGAAGCTTCCTGGAACATGTCACACCGGTTTGTACCTGAGTTGGTTTACTCGTCCCAGCTCCTGTGCCTTATTACCCTCAACTGGAGCAGGATGGATCTGGTTGGTCTTCACTTCTATTCACAGACTACAAGAATAACCCTCGCTCAGATCTAATTACTCGAAAATATATGAAGAAGAAGACTGCGGCTCAACTGAAGGGCAAATATTCTAAGGAACAAGAAAAGACAAAGGGTTGTCAGGTGCTCACTATTGAACCGGACTGTCCTGTGTTTGGACACTCTGTCCAGTAAAAAATGAGAGATACTGTAATACTGGACATGTATGTGTATAATGGTATTACCTCTCTGGACATAGTGACCTGACCGGCTTGGGGGGGGGGGGGGCGCAGGATTTCCCCGAGCAGGGAGAGAGCAGGGCTGCTGCTAGGGGGCTGGTCAGCTTCCTCTATCCCGATTGGCTGCTGCTGGGTAATGCAGCCAATCAGGAGGAGGTGCCGGTAGCCTGGGGGTGGGGCCAAGGAGAGGAGGAAACAGCATGGAGCAGAGAGAAGTGTGTGCGTGTCGAGCCCGTCGTACCTGTGTGTCCATTATTTTTGGAGAAACCATCTGGCAACTCTAAGTCAAGGAGCAATAGAGAGGAACAGAGATTAATTGATGTGTGTAATTCAAAAACATTACTTTATCAAATTTAGATCTCATTAAAATGTCTTTGGGAAAGGCTGAAATACACTTCATCAAGTAATACAATTTATGATTAATAAAGATGAAAAGTCAAGAGTCATTGTCAGCTGAATTACAGGCTACTTTATGAAACCAACACAAAATAATTATTCGTAGTGCACACTATATATCCACAACTGTTGCTTCTTCACTTTCATGCCAGAAACAGCTCTGATGCAATACAGGCAAACCCCGGTTTATTGTACAATACATAACGTCATTCCCGCAAAATCCGTTTACACTAGAGAATTCAAATCCTTTACATTTTTACTCTAAAGCAGGGGGTGGCCATTTACCGTCCCCCAGGGCCACAAACAGGTCAGGTTTCAAGGGTGCCCCTGCTTCAGCAGAGGTGGCGCAATCAGTGGCTCAGTCTTCAACTAAAGGGTTTATGTATAAGGCCTCAATTATACCAGAAGCTGCAGAGCGATCCGGGTGACATCGTCGCAGCGACGTAGCGGCGCTACATGTGCACACGCAGAAGCGATTTGTAGCGCTACTGCAGGGAGACATGGCCAGATCATTTCTCTCTTTTATATATATATATATATATATATATATATATATATATATATATATATAAATGTGTGCGCGCACGTGTGCGTGTGTGTGATTGGTTTGTTCAGATGCACTGTGATTGGCCCGAGGCCATCACGTGATGCGGCCGTCGCTTGTGAAAAACAAAGTCTCAGTTCTCTTCATGAGCCAGAAGCTTTGCAGCACGTCGCGGCGCTACCGTCGCGATTGGTATGTGCGCTTTCATTGGATTCTATTGCTTTGTTTTGAAGCTGCGCGGTGTCGCCGGCGATTTCTGGTATAATCACGGCCTTAGGCGTGCAAAATTGGAGCATGGAAAACTTCATTTCAATTGCACTTGTGTGCCCCTATGCACCTGAAATTCTGTCCCAGCAGCGGCACGGAAATACACTGCGCTAAACAAAGAGATGTTAACAGTATGTAGTAAAAATGTATGTTTCTGTGCATCAAAAAAAAGTGAGTGCGTCAAAATCGTCAACTTAGCGTCAACCCTAAAAAAGATTGCTAACAGTGTTAGAACAGAATGAAGTTGATATGTATCAACCCAAAAATGTATGTGACACAGCACAGCTGTTTTCTTGTATAGTTTAAAAAGAAGACGTATATATTTTCACAGTATGGCGATGATCAGGAATATTGCACCAATAATATATTATGTACTAATACTAGTAATAAATGTAAAAAGAGACGTAATCCTGATCATTCCAATTGTATCAATCAGGTATTCAACACGGCGGGACGCATCACAAATCGTTTCAAATAACAGGCGAGGCCTCGTGCGCGTAGTATTCATACACGGGGCGCGCGTTCTGTGACGGTTTGTACTACTTTGTAGTATTCGCATTTTGATGCACAATTACAAAAGATGTCATGTGAGTACATGGGCCCCTTATATGTGTGTCAATAGCAGTGCTGTTTATTGCAGTATTTGTCTGTCTATTATCAGGGTAAATGGCTTAGATCGAAAGGATTTAATATACCAGGGGTAGCCAACTACAGTCTTGAAGCCCCCCCACAACAGGTCAGGTTTTCCTGATATCCCTGCTTCAGCACAGGTAGGCTCAATTAGTCCCTGCTTCAACACAGGTGGCTCAATCAGTCCTGGCTTCAACATAGGTGGGTCAATCAGCCTCTGCTTCAGCACAGGTGGCTCAATCAGTGGCTCAGTCTCCTGAGCCACTGATTGAGCCACCTGTGCTGAAGCAGAGATATCCAGAAAACCTGACTTGTTGGTGGCCCTTAAGGGCTGGAGTGGAGCGCCCCCTTGCCTTATACCAATTGTTTTACTTGCTCGTTGCTGGCGAATAAAGACTTTCTCCAGGAACACAGGATTGCACGGCATCTGTTATTAAGTTTCTGTTTGGCTAACAACGGCCTCACAATTTCCTTTGCAAACGAAAAAAACAATTGCGGCTCTCAGGGCCGGCAGTCTTATTACCAAAAGACATTAAAAAAAAAGAAAAAAAAGTGTCCTTGAGCTATTAAACGTGTCTCTGTCCTTAACCCTGCATGGGCCTAGTGGGGCGTCCGGCACGTCATCAGCGTTTTGGTTAGTGGATCGGGGTGACTGCTGGATCAGCCCGGTGAGCCGGAATTAGAGGGCACCCCAACTCATCTTTTCAATATCGGGGTGGTGGCCGTATCCTTGTCATCTGCAGCAATCGCATGGTCACGAACCCCACCCGCTCGCGTGCGGCCAGCGAAACGTTTGCTTTCGTCCTCCGGTGGGCTGCCTGTTTAGAAGTTGTGTGAGGCACGCAGACAAGCTTTTGGCATGTTGTTTTATGTGTAATAGCAGAAAGGCATATACATTAGCGGGGGAGGGGGTTCTTCTCTGAACCAGGATAGAGCAGGCATGCAGGGAAAAGGGGCACAGGAAAGCAGACATGCAGGGAAAAGGGGCACAGGAAAGCAGGCATGCAGGGAAAAGGGGCACAGGAAAGCAGACATGCAGGGAAAGGGGCACAGGAAAGCAGGCATGCAGGGAAAGGGGCACAGGAAAGCAGGCATGCAGGGAAAGGGGCACAGGAAAGCAGGCATGCAGGGAAAGGGGCACAGGAAAGCAGGCATGCAGGGAAAGGGACACAGGAAAGCAGGCATGCAGGGAAAGGGGCACAGGAAAGCAGGCATGCAGGGAAAGGGGCACAGGAAAGCAGGCATGCAGGGAAAGGGGCACAGGAAAGCAGGCATGCAGGGAAAGGGGCACAGGAAAGCAGACATGCAGGGAAAGGGGCACAGGAAAGCAGGCATGCAGGTAAAGGGGCACAGGAAAACAGGCATTCAGGGAAAAGGGGCACAGGAAAGCAGACATGCAGGGAAAGGGGCACAGAAAAGCAGGCATGCGGGGAAAGGGGCACAGGAAAGCAGGCATGCAGGGAAAGGGGCACAGGAAAGCAGGCATGCAGGGAAAGGGGCACAGGAAAGCAGGGAAAAGGGGCACAGGAAAGCAGACATGCAGGGAAAAGGGGCACAGGAAAGCAGACATGCAGGGAAAGGGGCACAGGAAAGCAGGCATGCAGGGAAAGGGGCACAGGAAAGCAGGCATGCAGGGAAAGGGGCACAGGAAAGAGCAGGCATCCCAAGGTTACAGGCCATGAACGTGCGCTCCAGGGGTTATTCATGAGTTACTGGAAAAAGCAGGTGCCCTTGAGGTTTAGCCAGACCCCTGCAGTCCTACCAATATCCACAAAAATCGTTGAAATGTCGGGTTTTTTAGCTTTTCCCTGTTGGGACTCACTACAAACCGTTAAAAATAGACACTGTATGTTTATTTAGATTAGAGCATTTAATGAAACGATTTTTTAATACAAACCAAATCATCAATTTGCTACACTTGCGAGTTTGTGTTATGTTAAGAAACTGAAATCAATCAAAAATACAGCATACAATATTACACAAATACCGTTATAATATTTATTTTTAAGAGATGTCATTTGTTTTATAAATATACTGTATATATATATATATATTTTAAGGTGTTTTTTCTTTTGAAAATCTGGTCACCCTAGTTAACTGACGTAAGGCTGGGGAGTTTGTCAGGGCCAATACGTTTCTCACCGCCATGCTGCTCCGGCAGTGAAAGGGTTAATAACTCTATCTATATAAAAGGTGGCACTGAGTGCTCATTTGCATGTCATTTCCCAGAATCCCTTGCTGCAGTGGAAGCGCTGTATGCTGGGTGACAATGGGGAAAGACAGGGTTGCAGACCTGTCTAAGACATGCAAATGAACATACAGTAATATTTACAGTTGCTATATATATATATATATATATATTTTTTTTTTATATATAATAGCCGTTAAACCTCAATACAAGCACCAGGCGCTCTTTACCCGCGACACAAATTCACTAACCAAACCGCTGGTCCAACAGAGTGGACCCTTCTCATGGCGAGACTAAGAGAAAGAACCACGATGTTGGACCGAATCGTTGGGTTAAAATAAACTGCTTGATATGACCACTCTATAATAACCAAGAATGGAATATATAGAACACAAATGGTGGCAATATCTGTGTTTGTGCCCAGGCTTAAGCCACTTCAGTTCATCTACAAAGGAAAGACACACACATACACTGCCAGGTGACACATACACTGCCAGGTGTCCCGTATTGAACCGGACTGTCACTGTCCAGTAAAAAATGAGAGTAATACTGGACATGCATGTGTATACCAGTATTACCTCTGTCATAATATGGACCAGGAGGGCTCTCTGGAGAGTGGAATCCATTTTGTTTATGTGCCTCCATTTTGTCTTTGTCCATTATGGTTTTTCTGTCATGTTTTTCTACTGTATGTGTCTGTAGGTGTTTGTTGCAAGTATAGGTTTTGCTGACGGGGATTTCTTCATATCATGACTTCTTGACCCAACACCGACTAGGTTTTGGTTAAACGTATTCTGTGTCTGTAGTTGCTAGAAATACAGTGTGGGCTAGTTATAAGTGACCTTTACTCCTACAGGTTAAAAAGAGGAAACAAATCCCTCATGCACAGGGAATGCTTGAGTGACATCATTATAATCTGCCTAGCAACCAATTTTAGCCTTTGTACACAATTTTTATATAAGAACGGTGTGAGAACTGTTCTCACCAGTCATTGCTTGACGCTCCTTATGATCACAATTATCATGGATCAATAAATGACTCAATATATTGAACCTTTTCACAAGTGGCTGAGTCAGTGGCTCAGTCGAAGAGCCTGGTTCAGCAGAGGTAGCTCAATCAGTGCCTCTGGTCTTATTGAAAAGATTTAGGCCGTCTGCAGCTTGTAAAGTTATTTTCTGATTAAATAACCATTTCCTTTAAAAAATTAAAAAAAAAATATATATATTGCACTCCCCCCTCCCCCCTTCTGTGGGAGTAAGGCCGTCGCCACGTTAATTTCAGCCACGGGAGACCCTATGCTTCCCGAGGGAGTGGCTCAGTGAGTAAAGACACTGACTGGCACTGAGAGTTTGAAGCAGAAATGAGCCTCGTTCAATTCCCGGTGTCGGCTCCTTGTGACCTTGGCAAGTCACTTTATCTCCCTGTGCCTCAGGCACCAAAAACATAGATTGTAAGCTCCACGGGGCAGGGACCTGTGCCTGCAAAATGTCTCTGTAACGCGCTACGTAAAAACTAGCAGCGCTATACAAGAACATACAGTATTATTAGTATTATGCTTACCTATAAAGGGGCTGTCTGCATCTCAATTGTGTTTAAAGGACCTGTCTTACGCAGGGGATTACGTTGCAGCTTCCTGTTGGGCCCTGGGACCCTTAAACAGCCATATTGCGTGCCCAGCCAGGGTTACTACTGGAAGCCCCTTCAGAGGTATGTACCTTGGGAAGCAGGGGGTTCTCAGAGCTGAAATTACAGTGGTTCAGCACCAGAGACGCCTTGCTTCACAAGCAGGGCAAGAAAAAAACAAAATCCACATGCAGAAATAAATGCTGCTTTCATTGCAAAGAGAAACCTGCTGTTGCAAACCCGGACACTAGGGGCGCCTGTGAGCAGCCTCTCTCTGCTCCTGGGCTGGGGCTCTGCAGTTCATCAACAGTCCTGCAGGTCAGTGTCCTTTGGTCAGTCTCTGTGAGGGAGAGAGTCTATATTTCTATATGGGGGTGTGTCTCTCTCTCTGCTGGTCAGTGTGGGTGTGTATCTGTGCTGGTCAGTGTGTGTGTGTATCTGTGCTGGTCAGGATCTGTGTGTATGTGAGTCGGCTGGTCAGTGTGTGTGTGTATCTGTGCTGGTCAGGATCTGTGTGTGTGAGTCTGCTGGTCTCTGTGTGTGTGTGTGTGTGTGTGTGTGTGTGTGTGTGTGTGTGTGTGTGTGTGTGTGTGTGTGTGTGTGTGTGTGTGTGTGTGTGTGTGTGTGTGTGTGTGTGTGTGTGTGTGTGTGTGTGTGTGTATCTGTGCTGGTCAGGATCTGTGTGTGTGAGTCTGCTGGTCAGTGTGTGTGTGTGTGTATGTGATTCTTCTGGTCAGTGTGTGTATGAGAGTTTGCTGGTCAGTGTGTGTGTATCTGTGCTGGTCAGGATCTGTGTGTGTGAGTCTGCTGGTCAGTGTGTGTGTGTATCTGTGCTGGTCAGGATCTGTGTGTGTGAGTCTGCTGGTCAGTGTGTGTGTGTATCTGTGCTGGTCAGGATCTGTGTGTGTGATTCTTCTGGTCAGTGTGTGTATGAGAGTTTGCTGGTAGGTGTGTGTATCTGTGCTGGTCAGGATCTGTGTGTGTGTGTGTGTGTGTGCATCTGTGTAGGTCAATGTCAGTTTGAGTTATTTTCCAGTGAGGATCTGCAGATCAATGTTTGGGGAATGC
This sequence comes from Ascaphus truei, assembly GCF_040206685.1. NCBI lineage: Eukaryota > Metazoa > Chordata > Amphibia > Anura > Ascaphidae > Ascaphus > Ascaphus truei. The sequence continues at coordinate 14,886,403 of NC_134503.1, forward strand.
ATGCAGTGTGTACATTGATTGCTTGGATGTGATAAAGGTATGAGCTGTGCGTGTGCACCTGTGTGTTTATGGTTCCCAGATATACAGTGGGTATTTGCGTGGCCACTGGTCGCCTGATATCTGGGCCTGTAGGATACATTTCCCGCCCCCCCCCCCCCAGTTACAATGAGGCCAGCCCCTGACTATTCCATAAATAATAGATGCGTACATACAAGTAATTCAGCGCCAAGCACGCTTCAGATATACACGAGGCGCTGTGAGGCTGCGAGTTTTGGCGTCAGGCTGCCACTGGCACCGCCACTCATAACTGTAGAACCAAATGTCACCAAGTGTATGTGTACCTCCTTAATGAACTGACGTTGGCTATTTTATAAGCCTTCTTAAAGGAGCAGTTCCCTCTCTGGGCACCCATTTTTTTAATGGATAGGGAGCAGGGGGACCCCGCTGCTAAGCCACATTCCTATCGGGCCCCCCTGTATCCCAAGATAGCGATATATATGCCTCTGGTACTTCCCTGTAGTTAGCATCTTCCAATTGGCCTGCATCACCACCATTTTGTTTCCCCTTGAGGGGACCTGACCAGTGCTGCCTTCAGCGGTAACTATCTCAGTATCTCAGAAAATCGAGCATTTTAGCTCAGAGGGGACACCTGCTTCCCAACCATGTAAAAAAAGGGGGCAAGTCATTACAGAAAATGTGAGTAGGGGGCATTGCACCTTTTAGTGTAGATGGGATATATCCACTGGCTACAAAAAGTGGATGTGGGCCTAAGTGATTCCTCTATAATACTCTGCTCCGTACGACGTTGGTTGAGACTCCCTGCGAAACGTGTGTTGGGCACTGTGCAGAGTGATGTTGCTTATGGCGTATGTGTAATATGGAGCCACTGGTAATGGTCCGTTAATGGATTATCCACCTTTATTAACACAAATAAAGGATGGTATTGTGTTAGCCGCAGAACAGATAAAGAAAAGTAAGATAGAAGGGATACCTTTAACTCGTGGTTAAAAAGAGTGCACTAAGGTCCCTTCTTCAGGCTCGCTAAGAAGGGACCTTTGTGGCCCTGAAAGCCTACACTCTTTTTACAACTACAACTTAAAGGTATCACTTCCACCTACATCAATGTGCAACACCAAACTTCCAGGTCATGTGATCGCTTCCAGGTCATATGATCGCTTCCAGGTCATATGATCGCTTCCAGGTCATGCTCTGGATGTCGGAGAGGGTGGGCATGTTTGGAACAGGCTGGCCAATCACTTGGAGAGGTCAGCCCCATCAACACCTAGAAAACAAGCAAGTGAATATGTAGCACCTGGTACCTCATCATGGCCTCTGACATGCCAGGGTGCCTAGGTACGTCACAAGGGCAGTGTAATGGTTAAAGGGTCTTCTCCGGCACCGAGTTAGGGTCTGACGGCATGCCCTTCAACCCTTTGCATACCAGAGCGCCGCAGCGTCCTCCAGCGCATCACGATCATGTGATCTCGACTAACGTCACGCACGTCGCTAACGTCACTAACGTCACGCACTTCTCCATTTTGGCTTTATTATTGTTAAATAAATCATGACATGGTGTAATATGTCATGTGTTGTTGTTCATCTGAGGTTGTACAGCAGGGCTCCGGGTATGCGGCGGGTTCCGTTCCAGAGGCCCGCCGTATAGTGAAAATCGCCGGAAAGCGGATCCGGCATTTTCGCCGCTCTGCGCATGTGCGAACTGCGGTCTTAAATTGATTTTAAATTCAACATGGCGGCTCCTTTCTCGGTGCCGCCGTATCAGCGGATCGCCAAGAAGCGGGGCCCTGCTGTATTTACCTCATTTTAAGACCTGCTAAGGAACAGATGATTGTTATTATGTCCTGATATGTAAAACCATAATATTCAAAGAGGGTGTACTTTCTTTTTCACACAACTGTATGTCCAGAGAGGTAATACCGGTATACACATACATGTCCAGTAATTACCTCTAATTTTTTACTGGACACAGTGTCCAAATACTGGACAGTCCGGTTCAATACTGGACTCCTGGAAACCCTATTCCCGTGCTATTCACATGGATTGACAGTTTTATTAATGACTCCAATCTTGCATGGCTTTAAATATATACTTGTAGCCCCCTGTAAACAGCACAGGCTATACCTATCTTCCTCCTACTGTGGTAAGTCCTGTTAAGGGAGGCACCAGTAGTCATCATGGGTTTTCCCCCTTCCAAGCCCTGCCCTGAGTGGTAGATGCAGGCCCCTGACTCTGCTGCAGGCATGAGACAGAGGGGAGGTTCTGCTGACATCATGAGGGGTGGGGCTGAGTCTATTGTAGCAGCCAGCTCCTGTGAGTGATGGTCGGTGCTGTCCGAGGAGTTGGAGGAGACAGTGCGGTCTCACCTGTGCTGTCGTACAGGAGCAGAGAGAGGAGAGGAGAGACTCAGCCACTTTGAGTAGAGCTGATAGTACCATAGACCCGGTGGACCAATGCCCCTCACCCCAAGTCTGGGGTGATGGGGAGAATCCATTCCCCACCCAGAGGATACCCTCTGAGGTGGGCAGCGGGGTATTGACGCCCCAGCCCAGACCATCCTGTCGGAAGAGAGACTTGGAGGGAAGGAGAGGAGGAAGGATCGGTGAAGGGAGGAGAGTGGAGTAATCCGCGGGACATTGCTGTTGTTTGTGTTGTGGCTGCTGGTCGCCAATACATTTGGAGTCGCTGATCTGACCAATAAAGAGACAATACTTTTATACAAAGACTGTTGTGTGAGTCTGGAGCATTTGCCCTGGGACCAGGGTTCACTCTTCTGTACAGGTCCTATCCCATATCCATGGGAGTATAGAAGATGGAGGCGCTGCACCACTAAGAAAGTATGGAGGCTACCACCCCAGAAGCCTGGTCCTGTCTTCCCAATAACAACGCGGGAAGCTCAGGCCCTCCTGTTCCTCGCAGGTATGTACCACCACTACGCATGTAATCTGCCCTCACGCACCCTAGACACCACAGATGAGTCTGGGGGGGGGGAACAAGGGTTACATTTGGAGGCGAGCTGCTGAGATGCCAGAACAGGTCAGGCTTACAGCGAGGCGGAACGGGAAGAGTGAGATGCACTCACCGTGCAAGTGCTGGAGAAGAAAGGGCGCAATTGCACATACCGGGGGTAGTCAGGGGAGCGTGGACTCCCGCACAGTATGCCCTGGGCGCCCTTAGGAGGTGGCGTAGGAGGGGTGAATAGTTAGAGCTGTTAGAGTCCCTTGAGGCAGAAATGGTGAGGCAACTGGGGGGGTCAGCCTGTTAACTAATCCAGGGACCATGGCCCAGGGTCCGCGCTATGAGTTGCCAAAAGTAGGAGACGCCCGTACCTCGGGAGATGCCCGGTACTCTAGCTATCACCCACACAAACGCACCACAGAGCACTTGCACCGTAGACACCGAGTACAGTGCATGGAGGAGAGGAGTTCCGCTGAGCCTGGGGTAAAGCCACCTCATATTAGTGGGATAAAGAAACAGAATGCAGAACACACATTTGGAGGTCAGTCAGTGTCTAGGTATGAGATACCCAGTAGACACTGAGAATAGGGCACATGTACATTTGGAGGGCTCATCCAAGATGGCATCCGTCCCTGCATGTGCTCCGCAGAGCAAGAGAGCTGATCTAAAATGGCGGTTCCCGCCAATCCTGGAGCAAGCACGTGCATCGCGCAAAGAGACAGTGAGAAAAATGTGGCGGGAAATGTGCAAGAGTCTGTCGCCAAACCCAGATTCCTTGCAAGAGGAGCGGCGCGAAAGCCGAAAGCCCACCCACCTGTGCCGTGACTGGTCAGAAAGCCAGGCCACGTCACACTGAAGGAGAAAAGACCCCGCCTCTGGATTCCACCAGAGGGAGGAGGCCCCAGGAGAGCCAATCAGGAGAGTCCTCCCCAGCGAAGGGAGGGACCGGAAACCAGAGCGAAGAGCTTCACTTTTGTCTGGCATTCGAGGAGCAAGGAGCTGAAACACTGAGCTGTTCCAACCCTGAGCGAACCATGACTGAGATGAATACTTCGATTTACCAACTACCAGGAGGCTTATGGGTAGTGGTGGTAGCAGAGCACGAATACCTCCGGTGTTTGTGCGTTCACTGCGGGATACCGGGCGCGGTACCAAGCACCAAGGCCCGATGCCCTCAATGTGGCACGTTTTACCTTTGGCCGAACGAGCCATGGCCTTTGATCGAGACCCCGCGGGGTGCCTCTCCGGGAACATTGACAGAGGTGGCGAAAGGCAAAGACAAGACTGCCCTGGTTCCCCGTTACACCCAAGCGGGAGGAACCAAGGCCCAGCCCTCTACCGAACAGAGCGAGACGTCGACAGAGAAGAGCGCGACCGCAGTGGAGGTACCGGAGCGAAACTACTTTGTACCTATACCCACTGGTTGTATCGCCGAAGAACCCGGTGACTCCCTAGCAGAGGAACCGATCTTGATATCCTCGGAGGAAGATGTTGGCGTGACATCGGTGGCGATGCGCCTACCGGCGAACCACCCCAAAGGCATCAAGAGGGAGCAGACGAGTCCGGAAACCGTCCGACGGCGAGCGCTGGTGCGGCCGGGGGCCCGTAATAGTCCCACGGCCGTGGTGACTCCCAGTGCGGCGGAGACGGAGACTGAGACGACCCTAGAGGAGCCCGATATCATCAAACAGCAGCGGAGCGGTAAGGTGACTCCACCACCCCCTTACTCCCGCCAGGCGACAGCAGCGACCGCGGAGGACGAGGGGGAGAGGCTTGCGGCCTACTTGTCCGGCCGTGCACCGGATGCTCCGCCACCGCCCATGCCGGTCCTCGGCGCACTTCTGGTGCGTGACCACGGGTAGGATGGAGATTCTGCGGGCACCCCTGATGACGTCGTTTCCGGTTCCACCGGAAAACGAGGGCCGGAAGCACTGTTCTCCTCACGGAGAGTAGCCATGGCCGCGGCAATGGCCACCCTGAAGAGCCCAGGTCCATCTAGAGAGGCGAGACACATGGCGGAGAACGCACCCAAGAGAGCGTCCCTTGGTCGCGGTATTACCCGCTTGCTGGACAATGACTTGAACGTTGCCTCTGCCCCAGCCCATAGCTCCATCGGCCCGGCCACTGCCCCTGCCCCGTCACGAGTATTGCCACCAGGACCTAGCAGGGATAAGTTATGTAAATACCCCAAATACTCCAAGGACTTGCGGGATTGGGAGTTGAGCGATGAGGGGTCGGATGGGGAGATACCGTATTCAAGTGTTATACCTGTGCCTAACCCTGTGCCGTTTTCTCCTGCAGCTAGAGGGAGGGCCCGTGGGTCCCACACTCCAGTAGAGGCTGGGCCTACCACCAAAGTGGTTCACATGATGAATCCTACGGTGTATTATAATGCAAAAGGGAGGAGAGATTGCTCGCGATCTACTGATGCGGGTACGTCCGGTGTATCATCTCAGGTAGAGTCTGATGTAGAACGCACTAGTCATTCCACAGAGTACGAGCACCGTGACAAGTGGTGGGCGCCCCTGTTCACCGGATACCACGAGGGAATGGACCATACGCGGTTCCTATTAATTAAGAATAATATTGTTGACCATTGGTGGGCGGCTGGTTCTTTCACTCAACAAGAGGTGGAGGATGAATTAGATCATAGGTCCCGGGAGATAGAGCAGAAACTTGTTGTACCCCGAGGCCACAGTATCTTATATGATGAAGTAGCTCCGGAAGAGCCTGTGTTTTGGGTACTGCCGAGCAAGGCGGGGCACCGCAAGCTCACCAAACTAAGTCGAGCTGACCGGGCCATAGTGGCTAGATACCGGCAGTCCCACGGATATGAGTATCCTTATGTGCCTGAGCCCATCATGAGGGAAATAGAAGAGAGTCGGGATAACTGGCTCAGGGAGGCTGTGCAGGAATATCTTCGGACCAAGTTCGGTCAGGGAGGGTATCATAATGAGGATAAAATAAGCGAATTGGTCCGCATATGGAGCATAGGTAGATGTATCTACATGCATGGTGTAAGATATCGGCCTGAGCATGGGCCGGTCCAGTCTTTCGCTGTGACCGTCACGGATCACAGCGAGGCGGAGGAGAAGAAAGCCTGATCCAAAGCATTATCTGTAGGGTTCTCCATGTTGGGAGTACCCGGTTGTATTATCATTGAAACTACCTCATATGCAATGTATGATGACAATGTCTCATGTGTGCTGTTTCCCAGGTTGTTCGCCGCAGGATGGGTCTGCTAAAACTAGGTCCAAGTGGGGACCATTGGATTCCACCATAGGGAGAGTGTAGCCCCCTGTAAACAGCACAGGCTATACCTATCTTCCTCCTACTGTGGTAAGTCCTGTTAAGGGCAGGCACCAGTAGTCATCATGGGTTTTCCCCCTTCCAAGCCCTGCCCTGAGTGGTAGATGCAGGCCCCTGACTCTGCTGCAGGCGTGAGACAGAGGGGAGGTTCTGCTGACATCATGAGGGGTGGGGCTGTCTATTTTAGCAGCCAGCTCCTGTGAGTGACGGTCGGTGCTGTCCGAGGAGTTGGAGGAGACAGTGCGGTCTCACCTGTGCAGTCGTACAGGAGCAGAGAGAGGAGAGGAGAGATTCAGCCACTTTGAGTAGAGCTGATAGTACCATATGGTGGACCAATGCCCCTCACCCCAAGTCTGGGGTGATGGGGAAAATCCATTCCCCACCCAGAGGATACCCTCTGAGGTGGGCAGAGGGGTATTGACGCCCCAGCCCAGACCATCCTGTCGGAAGAGAGACTTGGAGGGAAGGAGAGGAGGAAGGATCGGTGAAGGGAGGAGAGTGGAGTAATCCGCGGGACATTGCTGTTGTTGTTGTGGCTGCTGGTCGCCACTACATATGGAGTCGCTGATCTGACCAATAAAGAGACAATACTTTTATACAAAGACTGTTGTGTGAGTCTGGAGCATTCGCCCTGGGACCAGGGTTCACTCTTCTGTACAGGTCCTATCCCATATCCCTGGGAGTATAGAAGATGGAGGCGCTGCACCACTAAGAAAGTATGGAGGCTACCACCCCAGAAGCCTGGTGCTGTCTCCCCAATAACAACGCGGGAAGCTCAGGCCCTCCTGTTCCTCGCAGGTATGCACAACCACTACGCATGTAATCTGCCCTCACGCACCCTAGACACCACAGATGAGTCTGGCGGGGGGGGGGGGGGGGAGAGACAAGGGTTACATACTCTTTAAGGCTTAAGTATTCCGTTGTGTCATCGGTCAGCAGTGTAAAACCCACATGAATTTAATAAGGTATTAATCAAATGTATATATATATATATATTTTTATTATAGTTATGTGACTTATTCTATCCATATGTCTATGGAATACCTATTATTAACCCTTTTCGCTGCCAGAGAGGCCTGCTCCGCGGTTGTTTCATCGGTTAGTGGTGTAAGCCCACATGATCTTAACCCAATACCGTGTGTGTGTATATATATATATTTTGTATTATTTATTTGACCTATTATCTACATATGGATATGGAATACCCACTATTAACCTTTTCGCTGCCAGAGAGGTGTTGCAGGCCTCTCTGCCAGCGAAAGGGTAAAGCACAGAATAATGCTGCGGAAATATATATGAATGAAAACATCCCTGTGTGTTTGGGGCTTGTACGGGTCCCCTTTAGTTAATGGACCTTGTCCCAAGGCTGGGCCCATGGTACCGCAGACCGTGCAGGCGCGTTCGCACGCTGAGCGAACAGACTTAAGGCAGTGTTCGCGTCCATGCGGCTCGCGGGCGTGCGGGCGTTGCACAAGAAATCAGTTCAATCTGATTTCTTGGCGCGACAGGCCGGTCACGTGAGCGTGACGTCACTGACACGCCCACGGACGGCGCGCATACCATGGCCAAAAAACGCACCAGCTTCAAGCGGGTGACGTCACGGCTGTGCACGCCTCCGCACGGGTGCCGGCACTACGGACCTGGCCTAATATGTCTGAGCCGCTTTGTAGGAAACAAGGGCGCCGCGTCCCCTTTAAGAGGAGTGTCCCCTTTAAGAGGAGTGTCCCCTTTAAGAGGAGTGTCCCCTTTAAGAGGCGGCAGCAGAAAGATTGTCAGGGGGTGAAATTCAATGCTGCAGAAGAGGAGGAGGCAAAGTGAGAGGAGATAGGATCAAAACACAGCTGATTGCAATACAGACCGCAGCAGGAGGCTGACCAGAGCAGGACAGGCTGGGGGATCACCCTGACCAGAGCAGGCTGGGGGATCACCCTGACCAGAACAGGACAGGCTGGGGGGATCACCCTGACCAGAGCAGGACAGGCTGGGGGATCACCCTGACCAGAGCAGGCTGGGGGATCACCCTGACCAGAACAGGACAGGCTGGGGGGGATCACCCTGACCAGAGCAGGACAGGCTGGGGGATCACCCTGACCAGAGCAGGACAGGCTGGGGGATCACCCTGACCAGAACAGGACAGGCTGGGGGATCACCCTGACCAGAGCAGGACAGGCTGGGGGATCACCCTGACCAGAACAGGACAGGCTGGGGGATCACCCTGACCAGAGCAGGACAGGCTGGGGGATCACCCTGACCAGAACAGGACAGGCTGGGGGATCACCCTGACCAGAGCAGGCTGGGGGATCACCCTGACCAGAACAGGACAGGCTGGGGGGGATCACCCTGACCAGAGCAGGACAGGCTGGGGGATCACCCTGACCAGAGCAGGACAGGCTGGGGGATCACCCTGACCAGAACAGGACAGGCTGGGGGATCACCCTGACCAGAACAGGACCGGCTGGGGGATCACCCTGACCAGACCCCACAGTGTAGCTTCCTATAGGAAAACGCAGGAGTCTACAAAGGGGGGGCCCTATTCACCCCAAACCCCCACCTCCCCGCCGCTGTTTTCCTGTGCCTGACGATGTAGAGCATATGGGGACTTGCAGTATGCAGCTGCAGCCCTGTGTATACGGGGAGGGGGGCGGCTCGGAAAGCATGGGGGCGCCGGATCCGTCTGCTAGACCGGGGGACGGGATATCACATCGCTGTGCAGATCTGCGCCCCCTTTAAATAACCATCTGGCGAAAAGGTCAGGGAGGGGGGTGGGGAAGCCATGGGATTTCTGCACCAATTACACCTCCTGCTATGGAAAAACATCACCTTGAAGAGAAGGAGTCCGGTGAGTATTATTACGTGTGCTAAGTGTGTGTGTGTGTGTCTCCCTTTTTTCCTGTGTGTTGCATGCCCCACCAGCGTGGCAGGGGTTAAACCCCCGGCTGGAGTGGCCGGTAGTGACAGGGTTAATGCGGGTCTTTAATTTTTGGCGCAATCCCATCCTCCTGTGGGCTAATCTCCAGTGTGGCTGTGTTTGCTAAGAGGAGCTGTGCCTGTGCATTCCCACGCGGCTGGTTGAGGGGGCTTAAAGGGGGGGAGAGTTTGGGGGTGCGCAGATATAGTGGGTGCTGTGGGGAGCAAGAAGGCAGAGAGGATCAGCCCGTGCTGGGTGTCGGCGCCTCTGAATATTCACCTTGGTGTTGGGTGCTGACACGGCTCTTACCTGAGCTGTCACCTGTGCAGTCCTTAGGGGCCTATTCTATATGTGGCCTTTTCCGGCTGAAATTCCCAATTAACTTGTATGTGTGTATGTATGTATATATATGTATGTATGTATATATATGTATGTATGTATATATATATATATATATATATATATATATATATATATATATATATATATATTAGCCCCTCCATCCTTATACCAGTGCAGTCTCCGCCTGATCTTCTGTCAGTCACCTGCACAGTGCCCTGCAGTCACCAATTCCTGCAACCTGAGTGCTCTCACCTTTCTGTTACCTGTGCAGCCTGTGTTTATCATGCAGTGTACCTGTCTCGCCCGTCTGAGCAGTCTCTGCATCTCTCTATCTGTGCAGTCTCTGTTTCCTATCTCTGATACATGAGCAGTCTCCTGTGTTTCACCTCTCTGTTACTTGAATAGTCTCTCGCTTCTTTCCTGTGCGCCCCCTCCACGGTACCTGTGCCGCCCCTTTCCTGCGCGCCCCCTCCACGGTACCTGTGCCGCCCCTTTCCTGCGCGCCCCCTCCACGTTACCTGTGCCCTCTCTTTCCTGCGCGC